>NC_057934.1:13591352-13848852 GCF_018555375.3 Anguilla rostrata
AATCTTTTTGCTGCAATACTGTAGATGTGTGGTGCTTAAATTTGATTATGATTTCTGAACTGCAGGATCAAAAAAGACACATAAGACAATCTTTGTACCCTGATAGTGTACTGATTTTATAAAAATATGAAAAAGGTAAGGCAAAAATTTCATGCTTAAATATTAAATGAAACCATGATGAAATTTCAGGGGTTTTTTCTGGGGTTGAACTCAGGATAGGGTCATTGTTGACCCTGAAGACAACAGGAGGGTTAATCAAATACATAAATTTTATTAAAAATACCTATACATGATGCTTTTTCATACAAGTCTAACCTTCTGGATGGTCTCTAGCATAGACCAGCCTCCATTCCAGGGCTTGGTGGACTTTCTTATGCAATTGAGACTGGCCATGCTGTGCCACTTCCTGTCTTCTAACTTCCTGTAGAAGGCGTTGGCGAGCATCAGAACGCTGTCATACAGGTATAAGTTGGACACCTGAATAAAAGCAGGAATAAAATACAGAAGGAAGGAAAGATCAGATCACAGGCTATCAGAAATAAATTTAAAAAAAAACAAAACAAAACTCTTGAGGAAATAACACCCCCGCATGTGACATATTTGTTCTTTAAAAAACAATGAGTAGACCAAAAAGCTACTGTGCAGTTTTGACTGGAGATTCTGGCTCATGGCTAGTGGTCAACTGGTAGACGAGTTGACTATATAGGCTGATCAGCAGGTGAACAATTGCTTGACTAGCAAAAAGTGTTGAAAACACAGCTTAAACCAGCCATGCATCCCACTTGCTTTTTTGTACAGTTTTCTGTTTGTTAGTGTGCACACGTCCTGTCTGATGAGGCAGGCAGTACATAAGCAGGCTAAAACACTTTGAGATGCCATTCATTATATGAAGTAAATTGTCAGGGTGCACTGAGGTCAGCATATTGACAAACAGCAAGCGTAATGGACACGCTCTTAATACATTTTGGCGCTGGCATACGAAGGAGAGTGGTGCTGCAGAAGTGTACACGGTGAGACTCCAGTGACCTTCTGCAAGCTGTTTGTGCTCAGGGGGCTGAGCCACATTGGATCAAATCAGGAACAAGGAGGGAAGGAAAAGAGATTTTGTCCTGAATCCTGATGCTGAGCACAGAAATCCTCATGAACGGAACACAAAGACTTGTAAGAACTGAGCAGAACCCGGTTCACTACTCCACTGAATGAAACACATGCATGGCCTCACATCATGGTCCCAGCTGTAGTTTAGTGTGTTCAAAACCTGAAGCCAACATTAAATTATTGCTCTGCCAAGATGATGTTACGCCAACAGCAAAAAGCTGATAAAATATATTGCGGTAGTTAATAAGGAAACACAAATATTACTATCCTGCCACTTCAATTTGAAACGCATCTTTTGTTAATTTGAAATGATTATACAAAAAAAAAGAATAAATAAAAAATGCAGTTCAGTGCAAAAGCTTTGATAATTTCCGCCAATTTGGATGAAACAGCCAAAACCGGCATCCCTGGTTTTGGTCCCGAAATGAAAGGTTTGTGAGAAAAGCCTTGGACGGAAGCAGAGCCCATGCTCTCTTCCAAAAATAGTCCTGACAAAGGCAGCAGGCCACACTTTGTCACATTATTAATCAACCTCTGGTGTGCATGCCTTTATATGATGCCAACTCTGTTCAGCCAAAGAGTAGTGCCATTCTCCCCTCCCACTGCTACAGAGTTCTGATGTTATGCACCGACTGTTACAAACACCTTAAAACTGAAGGTATAAAATTAGAAAATGTATTTCGTGATAAAGCAGTTGTAAGGCGGGTAGGGCTGTTGCACGGCCTTCTGATGTCTAAAACAAAACATAACTCTCCTTTAGCATCTCAGCATTGGTACTACTGTGGGTTTTTGCAACAGTATATTAAAATGGCTCCCGATTTTCTTGCAATTCAGCCCATACCATCCATTCACAGAACACGACAGATGGCAAAGACTTTAGTCTGAGGCCGGAAACTGTGGCATGATCCTTCTGCTTGCATAAGGAGCATAAATGCCAGCAATTTATACTTTTGGCCTCTTGTGATCAGTGATGTAGTAGTTTGACTACAGTATCATTTTCATGAATTCTGTTATCATTTTCATTTTTCTAAAGAATAGTTTTTTTGTTATTATTATTTGTATTTGACAATGTGGTTATTGTTTATTCAAAAATCATTATCTTAATGACATCATACTTTTTATCAACTTTTTTGTTTTATCTTTTTGAACATCAAGTTGAAAAGTGTTCAAGCATAGTTCAAGTTCAAAAATGTCATAACCCTCTTCATTACCATCCATTGTATAGTCCATTAGTGCACTGTTCCCACCAGGCATGATCTAACATGCTCTGTACTTTTCCAGGATACAGACCTGTACAGTTTAGTCAGGTAAAAAATGCCCTTCACACTCATTAAATCATTTTAATTGTGGCAGCATTCAAGCAGATTAGGTTAGGCGAATCATTTTGGTTTGGGTGTCACAAAATTGTCTCCGAGAACAAGAAAAAAAAAGGCAAATTACTACACAGGACTATGCATCATAATTAGTTCAGTCACAAGTAGGTCTAATCCCGCAGACTGCTGTACTGGGTCCTGGAGAGGGCTGGAGCTTCAAGGACATTCTACCGCTCTTTGAGGCTAAGCAGTGCTGACTCGGCATCTCCTGTCTGGCGTATGTGACAAATAATTGGGGCAGAGAGACAGGACATAGAGTGCCTTCGGCCACTATGCTCACACTGTGATATACATCTGTCCATCACTGCTGGCTCACTAACCATGTCATAAACCTTTTTCTCTTTATGTTGATGAAGTCATTCCTAATTTTTTAAATGTATTTACTTTTTTTGCAATGGCCTCCCAAGCAGCCATTATGAATTTCTAGTTATTCAGACTGTCCAAAGTGCTTTAGAATAATGAATGCACCTCACATGATATGCAGTCTCATTTACATATTGGTTTCACAGAAAACTGTATAAAATTCAATGAGAAATTTTTCATATTACTGACTAAAGCAAAAGGGTGAAAAAATGAGTTTTTATACTCATTTTTAGATACATGGTTCATTCTTGGGTTTATGTTTTGTTGAAACAGAAAAATTAATTCAATAGTAGCTGACAAGTTCACAGCCCCCGGACACCCTTGGTTTTGCATGTAATGAAGGTGATTTAACATCAGAAAGCATTTAACCCTCTTTTGCATGCATTATTAAAGGGTAAAAACCCTGGGGCTTTGACGGACGATGGGCCATCTGCTCTTACATGCGGAGGAAAAGTTCAGGTTGGTTCAAGGAGCTTTTGGATGTATAGCCGCAAGCCTTCTGTGTAAGTATGCGATGTCACAGGGCATCATCACACAGTGTGAGAACTTTGATTTTTGTCCGTAGACTGAGATGACTTATCAAAGGTACTAAAAATGCTGACCACCCATACAGAATGTCCCCACAGTGCAGCAATTCTCCATAAACACCTTAACTTTTTTCATGTGTTAATTCATTTGACTTTGTTGTTGACTAATGTTAACCGAATTCAGGCTGGTGTTGTGCCGTTGGCCCAGCCTGAAGCATAAGTATACAGTGTCTTACTGACCTCCAGGGATTGCAGGTACCCTTCTTGTGGGTCACAAAGCAGGGAGGAGATGCGGTGGTTGTTCCTCATGCAGCGCACGTTGCTGTCCTTCCACAGGGGGAAGATCTGCCGTATGATTGTCATCCGTCCCAAAGCGCTGTGCACCAGCTCGAGGATCTCCGTATCGCTGATCTCCTGCAGAGGCACGGAGCAGGCAGAGAAGGATCAATGATGCCGCATGACATGGTGAGCTAGACCGTGGTTGTGCCAGGCCTTACTCCTACTCTTTCTACTATTTTTCTACTATTTCAAACCACTTACGGCTGTGAAAATCTTGGGTACTGTGTACTCACAGTTGTCGTCGTGGAAAATGATTAAAGTTTCAACTCATTCAGAGGACCTGCATCATCAACCACTGTGACTGTAGGGGGGTCTTTGTAGCAGTACACTTAAGCAGTCTAGTCTAGGATGACACCAACTATTCCCTGTCCTGTACCGGCCTTGGCAGAAAAAAATTACAAGATGCAGCACATCTAATAAACAGAGATTTCTTTAGAGCACATTGGAATCAGGAATGTTGAAGAACTAGAGAAGTTGCAAATCTTATGACAAATACAACAGGAGGTGCCAATAGTGCTTAAAAAACTTGGGGAGATCATATGTAAACATTTGTTACGAGGAAAGGCTTAAAACATTTAATTCTATTCAAAATCTATTCAGACTCTGTAAAATGAGACAGAGGGGGATTTGTGAGGGCTGTGAATTTTAAAAAGGGAACAAGAAAGTGAATATAAAAGATTTGCAGGGCTGTTCTGTCGGCATATGAGGAACTTATTTGAGGGTATATTGCTCACTGATATCAGGGATAGTTTTTTTTATACTGAGGGTTTGTGTGTGTGTGTGTGTGTGTGTGTGTGTGGAAGAGCTTGCCAGGTCACATAGTTGAATCATGTACTTGGGTTGGACAGGCTTGGTGCACTGCTAAGGACTCTCTAGAAAGCAGGAAAAAGGCAATTATGTATTCTCATACATCTTATTGTAAAAGTTATTTTAACCGTGCCTGTATAAACAGATAAACAACATGATCTTTCAAACACTTGTTCCACTTTCCCCTTTAAGAAATGTACCACTCTTTTCTATTGTGCAGCTATAACCATAGTCTAGGAACCAGACCTGTGTTATGTTAACACAGTAACATTAGCCTATATCAGATTACCAATTTGCCACATTACCATTATTGGTGCTGTCCCGGCCTAAATAGCAACAAGCTTGGGGCGACATAGCTCAGGAGGTAAGAGCGATTGTCTGGCAGCCGGAGGGTTGCCAGTTCGATCCCCCGCCCTCAGTATGTTGAAGTGTCCCTGAGCAAGACACCTAACCCCGAATTGCTCGCAACGAGTTGATTGGTACCTTGCATGGCAGCCTTTCACTGTTGGTGTGTGAGTGTATGGGTGAACGAGAGGCATCGATTGTAAAGTGCTTTGGATAAAAGCGCTATATGCATGCAGTCCATTTACCATTTACAAGCTAACTGGATATGGCTAGAGGTGCTAAGTTCTATAACTGCTTTTCTTCCACAGCCATTGGTGCAAAGAAAACTGAAAAAAATAATAAAATAAAAATGAGATAAATGTTGAAGGAAGAGAGTACCACATCAGTGTCATTGATCATAGGAAGGAGACTTGTAAAAAAAAAAGTCCTATCAGAGTCATTTTATTTCAGTCTTGGACAGCAGATGAAGTCCAGGCAGTAGCCTGGATAAGGGCAGACGCCAGCATTTAATGTGATTGAAGATAATGCGATAGAAATGCAATGATGCTGCACTGGGTCTGCCAGATTGGGCTCCAGCTCATGCTAGTCCACTCTGCTGTGGAAAAGAAGTATTAATTATGCCGCAGGGTATCCATTGGCCCTCCAAAACTTGTATAAGCCAATCTCCACTAAGAGAAGTTCCAAGCTTTTATTCTGAAGGCCTGATATCAAGGCGGGAGTCATTTTGTTTTTGCAAAAACATTTTGCTTATTAAAGCCATACGTCCAACAATGCTGTTCTTGCAGTATGTTTAGCTGTCTAGATAATTCAGGGTTGATGTGAACTCTGCCATGTTCCCACAGCAGACATTCTTAAAAGTTAGTGATATTAGCATGGTACAAATTTTAGAACGTATCTCCACAATAATTTTGAATATTTAAAAAAAAATTTTTTAATCATGTCTTGGTGTTTTAATTTTGGACTATATTTTAAAAACAAGGAAAAATACAAGATAAAGATCAACCTTTAATAAAGTATTATCTAATAAGTATTATCTTGTTGCATAAACACTGTGGACACACTATGGGCATTCTGAAGGATCAGTGTGAGTTTTTAAGTGATACTAAACTTCTAAATCAACTTAAAAACAGACAAAATATTTCAACAGCATGAAATGAGAAATTACAGTTTACCTACACTCTTCTTACTAGGAACTCTCAACATGCAAAATTAAAACATAAACCTTGGTAGAAAACATTACCTTTCAAAAGTATGTATCTATGAATTATGAATTATCTTCAGCATTAAACATTAGACTTGAAGCATCTCCAGAGTAAACATGTCATCATCACTTTAATTTATGGACCTACGCATGATTGATATGTTCTTAAACTTTCGTCCAGTGGGCCATCCATCTCCTGATTCTGTCTAAGTCATTAACACGTACGAGAGCATTAGTGCATGCCTACCTACATATGAACGCGTGTCCGTTACTTTTTTTTCTGTAAGTTCCTTCTTCTCTGTCCATCGGTCCTGTACTTTTATTGAGGTACACACTTTGGCTTGCTTGTATTGAAGCCAAAATCATAGTATTCCTCGATAACACTCAAGGTTTCAATCAGCAATGTTACCTTTATGAAAAAGCCTTCGTAGGAGTCCGAAGGATGCCCTGACTTTGTTCCACAACAAAATCCCACTGTGTTAAACTTTAGCTGCAAGCTGTAAAAAGCATTAGCCACTGGAGTGACAGGAGGGGGTCTCAAAAGGCATCTCACCAGCAGACTCCACCTCTCCTTGGTGAATGCACCACTGACCTGGAGCACCCTTCACTGCGCAGACCTACAAACAGTCTCCACAGCATATCCCATTGAAAGTACACTAAATTAATTAAAGGAGTCTGTCCAATAGATAGATTATTCATCCTCAAAATGTCATTAAGTCAATTTTTTTTCCTAAATTAAATATGAGGGGCTTTTCAGGAACAGTGAAAAGTAAGTTCATTGGGTGCTCGATTTGTTTTACTGTTTTGGAAAAACAGCTTGATCAGAAAATTCTCTATCTGCCCTGCTGTATTCGACTGTTCGATGTGTCAAGGTGAACATTTGTTTCCCATTAAAGCCCACTGAAAGCCTCATGCATTAATCCCCTCCCTGGTGATGGAGAAACCAGGAGATCTGTGTTCTCACTAAAAGCCTGACAATGTTTTCTGGGTTCTGCAGGAGCGGTTACATCTCCTCCAATTTTACATCTCAGTGAGTCCATCATCTCCTTGTGAGCAGGGGGCCTTGTGGCTGCAGAACATGTCCATCTGGACAGGACATGGGCAAATGCACAGTGCATGTATATATAGATAGGACTGGTGGCGAGGTGATGTGTCCTGGCAGTGTTCAGAGGTTAGTTGGAAACTGGACTGGGATGTTATTAGGTTCTGATTGTAAGTGCTGCATTTACACGGGGTTCCTTCATCAAGGTATTCAATGATATCAATCTGCCACACTGCTTTAACCCCTCACAGGTTCAGACCGATGCACAGAATTGAGTGGGTGGCCAATATAGTGGATTTCACGGATATGAGTAACATTGGAATATCTGCTAAAGAAGGTGAATATAACAACTGAAGCTTAAATAAGGCTTATTTGTTCCCTTGACTAGAGACCTTGGTTAGAGGTGTTTAGCTCAAAGGGCTAATGACATCTTTTGTGCAGCGGACAAAGGCTCTGGTTCAAAAGCTGCAGCAGACCTACACACACTATACTCATTATACAGACTACCTGTGCTTCAATGACCAAAAAATAGTTAATCTCTATCTTAAACACCTAATACATCGCACAGGAAATCATGTGCCGCACACGGTGTACCCCTGCCCTGTATTTTGTCTCAAGGCCATCAAATCTTTTAGAGTAGGCATAGGTATCTCGCCTCACACATGGTCATTGGCCAACATGAAAGTGGTCTGAGAGACAATGTTCTCTCAGTAAAGTCTCTTGTCCTTCCTTTGTTTCTTAGAAATTAAATGTACATTGAGCAAGCAATGTCAGTGTGTTATAAGGATCCATAAGAGATCCATGAATATGCATAAAGCTTAAACATACTGTGATCCTGGTGAAGGAAGAATACTAAAAATATAAATGCAATTGAAGTCTCTTTTAGACAAGAGTCTCTGAAATTCAGTTTTATGATTTTTTTTCATCCCCAACTTTAATTTCTGCATTTTATTTGTGAAAGCTGACATTTTAAAAAAACACAGCATAACTCGTTTTAATCCATATTCTTTTATCTATTCTTTTTGACTGATGTTCACTCAAATTAAAGTCAAGTTCAACCTCTTTTGAAGTGCCGCTCAATCATCCTATGAACAATTTCAATCCTTTCTTTTTCACTTAAAGTTTTTGAAGTGGGAATAACAGCAACCAAAGCCAACAGCGCCTGAGGAATGGAACAAAGTAGTGGGTGTATTCTCAGGAAACATGACTGACTGGTGGCAACACACACAGAACCCAGATTGCATGCACTATACTGTACATGAATATGGAGTCTTGCGGGCAGGGCCTAGTGGTGTGTGGAAGACTGTGTACACTAAAGGGATCATATGTGTATGTGTGTCTGTTTGTCAGCAGTTAAAGTTGTTCTGCTCACCCGTTAAATAAAGATGTCTAGCTTAAGAACTAGGAGAATATGTACATGGCTGGATCAATGTAGAGTGTGATTAGTATATAGTTTTGATGTAAAATGCAGAGTATATAGTCAGACAGCTTGCTGTTAGTTTTTTTCCCCCCAGAGAAAGCACCACACTGGTGTGCTGTTAATTCTCTCGACGATGCATGCAATAAAGAACACCTTATCACAGGGGTCCTGCTAAGCTCAGCGTGGACAATTTCCTCCACAGGAGGTATCAGTGAAATGGTTAAGGTTGATGATTTTACAAACATATGTTAATATAAATGTAATATATTTCATGATTTTAATCCAATTAATGGCTCAACAATCTTACATTATATACTTACAGTATGAACATTTCTCTTTTTTCACTTCTTAGCCATAGGTTATTTATATTGTGGGTACAGTATACCACAGCTACTGAAGAGATGACAACGGCTAATAATCAACATGGTGTCTATGAACGATATTTGTTTCCTTTTTCATTTGTGTGCCTGCTGCACTATGGTACTGCAGCACACTGTTGGTGTACTCATTATGCTGTGACTTGTCAAATATTAAGGGGGGAGGAGATTAGCTCACTGTTAATTCAATCCCACTGACTCCTTCAATTAGACCTATTATGAATGAGCAGGTCATTCTAGCGTAATGGGCGAGCGGAATATGTTTGCCTTCTGGAAAACAACGCTGGCAGAAAACAGCGCTAGGCTTGGAAGAGGAGAAATTGGGAACTGTGTAAATATTTAATTACACTCTGACAGGGTTCTGTTCTGATTTAACGAGGAGCCAACATCTGAAACTATAAGACATGTGCTAATACTTGACAATAACATATCTTTCTTTTTTTCTTTTGCTACAGTGGGGAGCTGATGGGCAGGAGGGAGTAGGTGAGTAGGCTCTGAAATAAAGGTCACGTCTTCAGAAGGAGTGTGAAAAGACACTGTCAAACAAATCGAGGCAACCGAGCGAAGAGTATTGCAATAATCAACATGTAACTTTAAATTGTTATGTTCAATTTATTTATAGCTTTGCTCCTTAGACTCTCTGAATTTGTAAGCCACATATGCTGCAGAGAGTCTGTTCATAATACCTTCAGATGATTACACAATCTAGAATTTAAAAAAAAAATTTGTAATGAAGTTGTAATTGACTAATACAACTAACACAATCTTATGAACAGATCTTGTGACTTCGAAGTCTGGACAAAATAAATAATTCTCTCAACAACTTGTATGCAATGTATTAGACAAAGAAAACAATCAAAACAAAGGTATCTTCATTTCAATTACGAAACAATGATAACAACTAGGGAGGTATTTACTGCAGCTTGTGTAAAAGCCTCCATTGTGATCCTCTGTAGGTGGGGAAGTATGCAGAACACAACTGTTGTACCTCTGTAGGATTCAGAATGGGATTTTAAACTCCTGTGATCTGGTTGCCAATATTGTTCACACCTGTGTTTTGACACTAACATTAATGGCATATCAATGGGCACATGATCTTTTGGCTTGGGGCATGGTTGACCATTACCACGGCCACAGAAGGGAAGTTACACCATCTCCATGCATAATTATTCATGCTTCTTCAGGAAATTTTAGAAGCACAAAACCAAATACTGGCACTTTTAGGTATGGCATAGATTTCCTCTAACATAGCCATAGTTGACTTAGTATTGTTGCATACTGTGAGGCCATATTTAAAGGCAGTTTGATGGACTGATAAGCCATCCTATCCTCATTAGCACAAGTACTTTACAAATACACAAACAAATAATTTTGTTCAGTGTGCTCAATCACATGTTACTAATAAAATAACAAATACCCCCAACCAGCCAATACATGTATGCACGGGACAGTTGTACATAAAAAATGTATTTTTACAGCAAAATTGGAAAATGGCAAGCTGCTCCCCTGCTTACCGCCAGTCAGCAAGGCACATACATATAGATGCAAATCAGTAAAATTACAGTCGAGCTCCAAAACGACTGGCAGGAAAATTGATCTTTTCAAAGGCAGAATGCACTGTAATGCGAGGGCCATTTCACTCAGAAGGGTTTTTATCTAAATGATTTAAAACAAGCAGAAAGGAGAATCTCCGCCTAATGCCATCAGGCTTCTGCTCAGTCATTGGACGCCGGGGCACAGCCTGTGGTACGCCGAGTGCGCTGAGTGCATCGCAAGGTGCTCTTGAGCCCGAACATCCCCGCGCACGTGTATCCGCAGAACGCGCTGCGTATCCATGAACATCAGGACATCAAGTCGCTATTGTAGCCTCTATCTCCAGATCGCTCTGAACCGCAGAGGATGTGTGCCATTGCAATGCAGACAAGGGCACAGGGTTCAGCACAGAAATGGCCACTTTTTAATAGAATCTATAGGACCACTGGATAAGATAAGGACTGATTTTATGCTGTGAATGGATGCTATGAGCACAAAGGATCAGATATTTTTGAAGAGAACAGTCTAGACCAAAGACGAAGCAGCAAGTTTGTGTGTCTGTCAAAGAGAGAGAGAGAGAGAAAGAGAGGGGGAGAAGAAGGGGACAACATGGGGGTCTGCAGAGAAACAGCGGTTTACTGACAGCAGGCTTCCCTCACCTCATTTACGAACACCCAATGGCTGTCCTTAGAGGCCAGGTTGGTTTCAACAGCCTGCAGAGAGAGAGAGAGAGAGAGGGGGGGAGAGAGAGCAAGAGAGAGAGCAAGAGAGATTAATTAGAAAAATGAAGAAAAATATGTGCACAATAAAAATAGCGGTGTTTTTGAAAGGCACTTCATGGAACCAAAAACAAGGAGAGATGTTTTTGGTGGAAGATAAAGATATTTCCTCAAACATACATGAGAGTTCTGTTCTGCGCATAGAACAGAACACACTCTGTGATGTACATACTGTAGGAGCAGAAGCAGGCTGGTGGCGGATATTGAGTTGTTCGCATGGCCACAGAGTTAGCACACCTGTCAGCTATTGTAGTTCCTGTCACCTAGCCTCTTCTTCCAGCATCACACACACACACACACACACAAAAATCTCCCCCTCCCCATACCACATCATGCCATAAAACGCACGCAGCTGGGCAGTCGCCATGGTGACTGACATACTGCCATCATTCCACAACGACAGGGTGCCTGAAAGGAAAATGACGGACTGCTGAGTAAATCCTTGTGCAACCTTTCCAGATACCATTTTTCCGAATTGTCAAATATGACATATGTCCTCACAGAATTACAGAACGATGGGGGAAAAAAAGTATTTTTGATATGCATTCTTCACTTGTATTGCCAGTCTGATGAGCCCCATTTGCAGGACCTAGTCTCCAGCAAATCAGGTAAAACATCAGCTTTGAAGATCAAGAACCAGCAGCACATGCATGAATAATGGGCTTTTACAGTATCAAAACTGATCATTTCCTGGAGCTGAAATGTTTTCTGTGGAGCAGTTATTATATTATTATCATTTTACTTTTCCATGAATTATGCACCGCATAAAATCTTAATATAAAAATGAATTTTATTGGACTGAGGAAAAAAGAAAATAGGTCGTATAAGAACAAATACTAATAAAGACACAAATAATTGTAACAGATGCAAAGTTAGTGACCCGCACAGTTTATACTGACAAAGGATCATTACCCTGGATGATGTGCCTAGGATAGTTAATCCAGCCATATGTTCCCCAGTTCACTGTCACCCTTTCCATAGAATGTTCTTGCACATGTAGATACCAGTACATGTTGGTTTTTGAGGTGAACATTCTGTCGCATCATTTTCATTTTTAGTACTCCTGCATATTCATTATTTTTTGACATGACTCCATATCTCTTTCTCCCTGAAATGACCTTCCAATCATTAGCAATCATTAGCATCCTTCAGGAGGGCCACTCAGTACTACATTGGTGCTACATAGAAGAAGGAAAACAAGCCAGCATGCATGTATATCATAAAGACGGAAGAGCCCCAATCTTCCATAATATCTGCGTTCTAATGAAGAAAAAGTGAATCATAATAATCATCATAGATAACGTGCTGCCATATTTTAATGTGAAAATACACTTATGGGAACTTTTGACTTTCACACGTCCATGACTATATGACATGGACGTGTGAAAGTGACAGTGTTTTCTGTGTAGTTACTAAACTAGGCTATTATTTATTCTGTGTGACCTACACACTCTTTATTTTCTTACTTTTTGCAGTAATAGTAAGCTGACGGATGTCTTAGCACAGGATGTGCTGTGGATGTTCTTGAACCAGTAATACCGGCTTTGTTCACATGACTGACAGTGCAGAGCATTTCCATAAATGTTACTTGGTCTTGAACTGAAGCATTTCTGGAGCATTTTTCTGGAATGCTGGCTCACTCATTCACATGAATCCCCTGAACAGTAAAATTCTGGAACATTTCTGGGTAGGGCTGCATGTGTGAAAAAGGGCTTTTTCCGTCCCAGTCATCAAATGCAATGAATGACTTACAAATATTGAAAGGATTACTGTACCAATGTGGACCCATACTGTAGCATGTATTTCCATTTGCTGTTTTAAATTATTATTCTCTGGCTCTTGATAAGTATTCCCTCATTCATTCAAACCTCACAAGACATTACAGCAAAATCAAATCGTGTCTGAATAGATTCAAATATGTAAAGATGACAAGACTGGGATAAAAGTGGAGGACGTGTCAATCAAGCAAATTCAGAGAAAAATTATTCCTCCTTAAAAGGAGCTTTTTTCAATACGCACAGAATTCAGTGATTTCTGTCCAAAATGTAACTAATGCAATGGCACTCACACATTATAATCAAGTCCTAGTAATTTCATGTGGCCTAGATATCCATCAGTGAAAAACTCTCCCCCATAATCCCTCTAGGTCTGATCACTTCTTGATTTGATGTGAAATACTACTGGGTATTATTGTAACATATTCTAACATTCAGCTGAATATCTAACTACACTACAGTTTCAAAAAACTGATGAGTGTATATCTACGTTATGAAACCTCAATACTTTCTAGTCATCTATGGCTGTAGAGAATAGATTTGGTTTAAAGACAGAAACTAATACATAGAGAAGGTAATTCAATAATTTTAAATTGAAACACTGTGCTATGTATTTTAAGTGTTTGTAGTATTTGTTGTGAATTAATTGCTCTTAAGAAATGATTTATATTTGAATAATTTGAAAATACTTTCTGGTGCACCATTTGAAGCAAATCAAATAATTAATTCATTTATTATTTCAAATACACACATATCTAATATTTAAAACATTTTGAAATACTTCATTCAAATACTTTTCAAATACTATTTCAAATAAATTCCAAATACTTTCATCTAATAGAGTGCCCAAGATTGCAGCAGCTTTTAGAAAAATGTTTATCAATGTGTAGCCTCCACACATTTATCCATGGGGCTAGTCCCACAGGTGCAAAGCACCTGCCATGCCTTAAACTACCACTGCAGACCGGCTAACTGTGAGTGAGCAAGTGACACCTTGGATCCATGAGGTGTGTCTCACCGAAAAACACCCTGGAGTCAAAAATGGCCTTACATGGGCATTGGAGGGATTAAGGTACCAAGAATATTTGCAATACATTCATGAAATGCAAAACTAAGTAACTGTGCATACTTTGTTTCAAATATTTGCTACACAGTTGCATTCAAATAAGTCAGATAATCCAAACAACTGTATAATAAAATATTTGAAATACTTATTTGACAACAGTTTGGGGAAGGCCCTTTCCTGTTTCAGAATGCCAATGCCCCTGGTCACACAGCAAGGCCCATATAGAAATGGTTTTGTCGAGAACGGTGCGGAAGAACTTGACTGGCCTGCACAGAGCCCTGGCCTCAACCCCATCCGACACCTTTGGGGTCAACTGGACAGACATACCAGCACATCACCTGTCCTGCTACTTAGACCTTCACCACGGCTGCCTTGTTTGTAAGAAATGATGCTAGCGCTTAGAACAGGTTGGCGCGGCTGGGCACCACTTGGGCAGCGGTAAATGGACTGCAATTTGATGCACCTGCCAGGGTTATCCAGGGGAAATGGCCAGAGCGGTGAGAGCCCCAGAGGACCTGGCGGCCATTAACTAGCTGGAGAATATGGGCACACGTGGTCCAGCGGGAGAAAAACAGCTGCTTTTAACGATGAGGCAACCTTAATTACTGAAGCTTGGTCTCCTGGATACAGAAACGGCTCTAAACTGCCATTATGAGTGAAGCCCACAATCAAAATAAAATAAAAAAATAAGTCTGTTTTTTCCCTGTCAAATAATGCTCAGGCAAAGATTATTTTTTTCTCGCTGTAGCATCAGTGATGCTTCAAAATTAAGACTAAGTTTAATGCTGTTTTGTTGTGACAGCTCATTCTGCTACGGAAAGGGGAAATAGGGCCACCCCAACAGAATACTATCCAGCTAAAATCGGGCCTCAGAAAGTGTGTTGCATTTTTAATACTTACTTAGTCCAATGCTTTATGTGGAAATGTCAGCATTTTAATGACATGCATTTACTAAATTATAAGCTATTTCCAGCTAGATTCAGCCTGACCGATTCAGTTGTTGTTGATGGAAATAAATGAAAGTTTCCCAGACACAGAAAATAATCATGTTTTCTATTAAAAAAGAATTAAACTTTTTTTTTAAGATAACAGCATAAGTGTGAGTCAAATTATAAGGCAAGGAAATCACTGTTACAATATTACAAGTGTTTAGTTCTTCAAGGTACATATTTTAAATTATTCATGCTTGTTCACTACTAATTGATTTATAATGGATTTTACCGTATCCAAAGGCATTTTGACATAATGCATTGAATTTTATTTATTCAGTTATTTATTTATTTTTGGTTTATGCATTCCTTTTATCCCTTACACAAACAGCATAATATGGCTAGAAAACAAAATGTGGCTCCTTTGATGTGCCACATCATTTTTAATGTAAAATTGCCTCTTCATATAATTGCAATAATTAAATCATGAATAGTATCATTAATTTAAATGGCAAAGTACTGTGACACAGGGTTTGCAATACATGCACTGACCAGTGTATTACCACTTTAAAGTTGTATTTACCTGTAATCATTTTGGGCAGAAAATGAGTGGCATAATTATACAAATATCCTGACTTAATTAACATCTGAAAGTCAACAATTTTCTGGGCAATCACATAAACATACACTGAACCTAGAGATCTTACACTCAATCATTTTAGTTAATTAGGACATTACACTGATTTAAATATGCATCTAATCGCAGTCATAATAGTATCCATGCGATATACTAAAGAACAAGAAACCTGGGTCAGATTCATTCAGAACAAGGACCCAAGTTATTTAATATAATCACAGTGATTGCTTTGTCATCAAAATGGATACATGATTGAAAACAAGGAAGCATTTTATTGAAATAAAGAGTAAACAACAGTTTACCATGTTCTATCAGAAATGTGGAAAGAAGAGTGAAAACAAATTAGACAGATATTCTCTTTATTAAGAAAATGGCATCAAAACATAGGCCTAACTTTCTGCTTCAGAAATGTACTCTTCTGTTTTTCTAACTATGCGTTTTTTTTTAACTTTGATGATGACTGAGATGGCTTATGCTTTGAATAGCTAGTGCCTGACAACATTTGTCATGCAGATGGAGAAAGAACATATATATATATAGCAGCAAGAGAAGGAGGGCCACCTCAAATTCACAGCTTTGAATCATCCCTGGAAAGACAGTGTACGCCTTTAGCAAACTGCATTATTCACACGGCAAGATGGCCCTTCCATGGTTTGCACAGCATCTGTACTTCAAACTTTATTGAAATGTTATAGAAACGTGGTCATCTCGGGACAGACGCTCTCCTTCAGTTTGGATGCTCTGTCTATTTCCCTGGTTTGGTTTTTGTTGGAGGTCACCAGAAGAGGGCTTAGGAGTTCTGCTTGCAGGCTGTGTGTGTGGGTGTGTGCTGTAGATGTGAAACCAACAGAGCTGGACTGACCGGTCTAAAGGTGCCAGGAATACAGCCCTTATTCAGCTGAAAAGTGAACACTGCACAAAAATCAGCAAAAGGGTCAGAATGCCCTCAACTTGGCATGCATCCTGCACTACGGTTTATGAAAGATTCAAGGGAAATGGGTAGAGAAAAGGTTCATCTTTTTTGTGTGCATGTGACAAAGCTAGTGGCCGATGAATATGGCCATGTCAGGCAGGGAATGTATTTAAACCCTGTTTTAGTTCCAATGGCAATCAACACTACCAATGATAACATTTACTTGTAAAATGTATACTGTGAATATACATTCACAGGAACTGGGCTTAGGTCATAGGTTTGATTCCCGGGTTGGACACTACTGTTGTACCCTTGAGCAAGGTACCTAACCTGCATTGCTTCAGTACACATTCAGCTGTATAAATTGACGCAATGTAAATGCTATGTAAAAAGCCATGTAAAAAAAGTTAGAATAAAAGTGTCTGCTAAATGCCTGTAATGGAATGTAAATGCAGTTACATCAATGCAATAACAGGTCAGTAAAATACCAATAATTTGAATATATATATATATATATAGTGAACAAAGCTGTATAGTTTATGCTCAAACTCAAAGCTAATTATATTAATACAGTGTACTTTTTTAATTCTTCTCTCCATGATGCAATTTATCTGAATTCAGGAAAATCTGTTCTTTTCATTTGATAATGTAAATAAGCTCACACTGGCTCTGTGTATATCCCTTAATACAGGAAACACCACATTAAGATTGATACTCTCGTGGTTGCAAGTGATGTATAAAAAAACCAATATCCCAAGTTAAGGTTGAAGGCACTTTACCCGGAACATTTTAATACACAGAGGAACAAAAGTATGTGTGGAGCTTTTCTCAGAAGCAATAAGACAACATATTATCATTAAAGTAATACAACTCATAAATTAGCATTGTATGCATGATGATGTCATTGTGCAACTATTGTCAGCAAAAGTTTCAATCCCAGCATTACTGGAAACTATGATCAGAATATGGTGAGTAATCAGGATACAAATTAAATGAGAATAAATGCGAAACAATGGATAGAGGACAAGTGTTCTCACAAGATTTAAAACTTAATTTTTAAAATGAAATGGGATTTAAATAAAATTAAGTACTTGGGAATCGCAATTCCCATAATCTGGATTTATTATATGAACATAACTATCAAGCATTAGAACATAAAATAAGACCAAAATTAAATAGATTAAGAACAATACCAGATTCAATAATTAGAAGAATATATACCACAAACATATTGATCCTGCCAGTTTTTATTTTTATTTCAGCCATTATCAATCCCTATTCTGATGAATAGTTTCAGTTGTTGGAATGGAATTATTCCAGAAAACAAAGGATGTCATTATATGATGCTAGCGATTTTTCAGTTTCTTTTGGTCTACTTTAAATTTGGTCTGGTAATACTCTCTGAGATGTTACACATTATACATAAAATTTTTAGAAACTTACTGGTTAAACTTTGTGCCATCTTTTTTGTGAAATACATACACCCACACACTTTTTTCATGTCAAACATATTTTAAAAACTCAAGAGTTCCATTAAAATGCATATTTATATGTGCTTGAAAAGAAAATAAAGTCACTTTTCTGTTTGCATTAAAAATATTCATATTGTAACCTGCAAATTTAATCAAGCATCAAGTCTTTCCTCGTTACTATGCAAGCCATGCTAATTGCTTTTGCCATTCTACATTCAAAGGATATGAATTGTCTTCCATTTAAACACATTTAAAAATACAGTATGATAAGCCATTCAGAATGATGGTATGATTTTCAGTTCATAAACACCAATCAGGTCATATATAAAGTGTATTCTATACTGCAGAACTGAAATGCACTGCAAGCTCCAAAAGATTACACACGCTCCAGAAATGAGCAATAAATAAATAAATAAATGTTTGGCATTATCTAACTGCCTTTATCGAGAAAAAAAAACTATCCTTCCAACCAAAAGGTTAGAGGGAAGGAAAAGCAGTGGTTTTAAAAATGTTTGCTTTTATAAATTGAGAAAAGTTCCCTGCTTGTATGTGTTTAACAAATTGGAATAACATTAGCATCCCTTAAAAGCAATTACATTATGTAAACTGTCTGCTTACAGTGCACAGCCTATGACTCATGTTGATATGCTTACCCTTTTTTATCAGTCCAACCTGACATTTTCCATTGAATGCAACAAATAAATAAATAAACACATACCCGTTTTTAATATGTAATTAATATATTAATTAACTCATTTGTAATGTAACATATTGATGACTTATTGGTCATATCCTTGTGCTGTGTTTATATTTAGCCTTATCTCATTTCTGTTTTTGATATCACTGAGAGATTTACCTGAATACGTGTGCTCCACCCGTTTAATATCGTTTTATTGTTTTTTATCATGAGATCTTTGGATGTTTTCATTCTATATAATTAAAAAGAGTTCTTATAGCAGTTTCAAAATATTTTTTTTTTGTAAGGGCAAGAAGAGCCTTAATTACTGGATTGCTGTTGATTAGGTTGGTACTCCATTGCATACTAATTCTCTTTCTAATAATAATAATAATAATAATAATAATAATAATAATAACGAGAAGAGCTGAAGATGATGATGATGACCATGAAGATGACAATCATTTCTGTAACAATTCACTACTTGGGTATAAGCACACAAATTTCCCTTTGATAAACATACCAACAAGCCAGCATATTTCTATTTCATAGAGGTACTAATATTACATTCTAGTCAGAGAGATTTGCATGATACTGTGTTCAAGTTTACAGATCTGCAGCTTATGGTTATTGGGGCAATAATCAAATTATCTGCAGCGCGCAGAGTTTCCTGAATAGTTTTCTGCTTATATTACAATGTATCCTTTTATTTTTACAACTATAAACTCATGCGATATATATCATGTGAATATCAAGTTTAATGGTTTTATTTTAGGCCTTACTGTAATGGCTTTTGCCAGTTAATGAGTACATCAGAAAAGGCCAGTGCTAGACTTACAAGGGCTATCCAATTATAATACGGCAGACACACGTCATTTTGAGAAGCATTATAATACGAACAGAAACCGCTCCACAAGAGTGTCGGAACACCACGTGCAGCGGTTCTGACACGTGAGTAAACCTGGTTATTCAGAGGTTTACTCACGTGTATCCACTCAGCTCATGCCAGTCAGGCCGAGTAGCTTAATTTAGAGAGCAATTTCTACACATTGCTGTTGAAATCATGCTGGTAGAGAAAAGGCAAAAGCAGATGCAACCTTAGCAAGGAACGTATAATGGCACATCTGTCCACTTTAGAGATTATCGTTTCTGATTGTTGTACGTCGCTCTGGATAAGAGCGTCTGCTAAATGCCTGTAATGTAATGTAATGTAATGATTCAATGCCTACAGTGGTAACTAAGAATAATACATTCACTCAAGGCTAGGTGGCATGCAGCTTGTTCTCCCATATTACTTGCAACATGAATGGGGGGCTTGAAAGAAATGCACAAGCAATGAAATGAACATTTCTCAGAGCCAACGGTAAGAGTGTGTCCTTTCAAACTATGTTGGAAAGCGCTTTATTCAAATACTGTATATTAGATTTACATATTTTGTTGATATGTAAATAAAACAAATTAGCCCTGTAAAATTGCACTCAAAGAATTATTAAAGTGAAATTAAATTTATATGCTTGGAACAGTCAACTGAATATGTTTTTGTTTTTGTAACTCCATAAAGTAACAGTGCAGTATAATGGTTAGGGAACTGGGCATGTAACTCAAATATTGCTTGTAGAGTTGTTTCCCAGCAGGTTTGCTGGTGTACTCTTCAGCAACTGCCAGTGCACCCTTGAGTAAGATACTTAACCTGAATTGCTTCAGTAAAATATCCAGCTGTATAAATGGATTATATGTGAAAAATGCGATCTGTGTAACTTACTCTGGATAAGCATATCTTCTAAATGTAAAATCATAATGTAATGTACTGTAACTTCAGCAAACTTTCAAACAAGTTCTTTGGTGATCTGTGTGACTGCAGAAACACTAACATAAGCCTCTAATGCACCTACAATAGTACTAAAAAGGAAAGTATAACTATAGTGTAGCATACTGCTCCTTTTGATTCAAGGAGATCATATTCAAGGAGACCACGTTACAATAGAATTATTATTTCTAATAAAACTTCACAAGAGCCCCTGCACAGAGTACTGATGCTGTAGTAGGGTTTAACAGATAAAGTATTAGGGCCTTCTTGACCCTAATGCCCCCGAGCCATTACACTTATGGAATTGGTATAAATAAGGAAAATATGATAAATACTGCATTATAACTGCTGTAAATATTACATAAAAAAGTGAATAATCTTTTTTTTTAAAAACTACTTTCTTATGCTTCGTTTTCAGAAGTAGATTCACATGGGAGGGGGCTATAAACTGAACCCTGCAGGCCCCTTTTGCACATTAAACCCACTGTTTCCTATACGTTTGAACAATTGTGACGCATCACTCCAGGAATCAGCAGCCCGTGCTAAACAGTTTTATTAACGGTGACAGTTTTTCATTGCTGATGATCAGATCGACAGCAAACGTTATTCCCAGATCAACGTAATTTAATCTCAAGTCTTCTTGACATTGATGCTATTAATTTTTTTTTTCTGTGAACAGGGGAGAAGTGATGACGGTCCTCATGTCTTATGAATCACTGCTCCAGAGAAAAGAAAAAAAAAAAAACCCCTTAGGGAAGCACTTCTGAACCACTCGCCCTATATTTTCAATTTGCTTCTTTTTATTTTAACTTCCCTTTAACAGGTAGGTCAACGGAGAGCCGAGAAGGGTTAATATCCCTACTTTTTTGAAAACACTGACTCTAAAACACTGACTCTCTGCCCATGAATAGTGATGCATCATCTAGGTATATACAATGGCCAGTAGCACTGCACTGCATTTCCTCAACAAAAATGTGAAGTTGCTTGAACACATCACCCCTGGTTGGTCCAGAGGTTCAATAAAAACATTAAGTGAAGCCAGGCCCCTCAATACCACAGTATGCACTACAAAGTTCGTCCCTCAGCGTCAAACCCTCACTGAGGTGGGGCCATTTTGCACAGTGTGCAAAATCACGAAATTTTGGTTTTGCTATGGTTGCAGACAACAAACTCTATGCACTGTTGATTACATTACAGGCATTTAACAAGTGCTTTTATCCAGAGTGGCCAGAGTTAATTTTTTGTTGTTGTTGTATTTATCTATTAGTCGAGCTGGATATATAATGAAGCAATGCAGGTTAAGTACCTTGCTTAAGGGTATCACGGCAGTGTCCCACCCAGGAATCAAACCGGCGACCTTCGGGTTACAAACCAGCTCCTTACCCATTATGCTACACTGCTGCACAGCTTTGCCACGTGGCATACACTGTGATGCAACAGCTTGTGACTGCTGCGTTGTACGCTACATACATACAGTATTAGCTTCTTCAGTTTCTCTCTTCCCCGCAATCTCTTCCACCGAAGCCCCTTTCATTTTATATTCTCTTTGTTTTCAGCATGGCTTTCTCAGCTGAGAATTCTGCACTATCTATATTCTGTGCATGCCAGAGCCGACAGGCAAACGCAGCCTTCGGCCCACAGTCCAAATACCAAAATAATGATAACTCCCGTGGTAACACAGCACTGTGAAGCGGTCCGTGTGCAGACGAGCCGGATAGCCAGGGCGGGTGTGGGACAGGGTGGAGTGAGTGCCATACAGTTATATAGACTACTTTGCTATGAAAGTTTTTTTCTTTTTGTGTACGTGCTCAGGAACAGCAAACTCTAGTATGTTCTAGCATATCAATGTTTATGAAGGCCACTGCAACTCCCACTCGATATTTCATGAAAATAGAGATAGATAAACCCTTGTGAGAGAACTTGAAATTATAACAGGAGCATCAAAATTCATATTTACCACAAATGAAATCTGGACATGTTATTTCAATCAAACAACCATAGGGTCAAAAGGCCAAAAGTATGTGGACACCTGACATCCAACATCTCATACAAAATTATGGGCATTAATATGGAGTTGGTCCACCCTTTGCTACTATAACAATGTCCACTCTTCTGAAAAGGCTTTATACAAGATGTTGAGGCATTTCTGCAATGATTTGCGTCCATTCAGCCAGAAGAGCATTAGTGAGGTTGGGCAATGATTGGGCGATTAGGTCTGGCATGCAATTGACTTTCCAATTGAAACCAAAGGTGTTGAATGGGGTTGAGGTCTGGGCTCTGTGCAGGCCAGTCTTCCACACTGTTCTCGACAAAACCATTTCTATGTGGACCTTGCTGTGTGACCGGGGGCATTGTCATGTTAAAACAGGAAAGGACCTTCCCCAAACTGTTAGGGAATCACAGGATTGCCATGAATGTGATTGTATGCTGTAGCATTAATATTTACCTTCACTTGAACTAAGGGGCCAAGCCCAAACCATGAAAAACAGTCCCAGACCAAGGGGTGTCCAGATGCATATAGTGTGGACTTATCTGTCCAGGAGACCAGTATGACATTTACTACTTCTAAAGCCTTGTTAGAAAGGCAGCTTGATTGTGATTTAATCCTGAATTTAGGCCATTACCCCAGCACCAGTCAGACTATCTTTGGGGTCACAGTGCAGAGAGAGATATGTTTAGGGCCGGCCCTGAGTCTTTCGGAAATAGAAGCAGGTTGTATGGATTTCTTGAACTCTCAACCTTAGCGGGTAAAATACGATCACAGTACCATTAAGTGTTCCTCTTCCTCCGACTAGTGATTTTTGGGTCAGAGATACAGGGCTAAGACTGAGAGGGGTTTTCTATCAGAAGTAGTCGACCATGAGACAGAACATTTTGCAGAGATCAAGAGTGAGGCCAGTTTTTCTTTTTGTATATGGAAAGGCTTTTATTTCTACTGTTTTCAATGGAGAAATGTTTCCTGCCAGCAACATTTGAGATATATTCACAGATGATAAGTGGTAAAAGGATAGCATATTTCAATATTAATTCAGCTTTAGCATTTGTGATACATGCATGTGCATACTCTGCAATGAGGCATGTTTATTTCCCATTAAGAGTGAAGAATAAGAAAATGAAAAAAAATAAAGAAAGAAAAAAACACTGACCAGTGAAGCAGAAAACACTATAATTTGCTTCAGGTGCCTCAGATTAGTTTGGGAGTGCTGCCTACTCAAGTGTGAAGACAGAAATCCACAGAGGAAAGAGAATCCACTGCTAGTACTGTATTCAAGTTCATGTGTTCTAAAATGATGTGGCTAAATTGTACTGGGGTAGAGTTTAGGCTGCAAATTAAATCCTCTATGTTAGTGTTCCAGCGCTGATTATGGTTTACTTGCAAAGAGATCGAAAGCTAAATGCAACTATAATTACTCATTTATTTGATACTTTAGCTCACGATTCACAAATATAGTCCTGACAAACTCGTAAAGTCACACAGTATGACAATATGACATATAATCCTTTGCTTTCTCTCTGTCTGACTATGTGTTTCCAAGCTTAAGCCAAGGTCATGCTATTACTCTATTGTATATCTACTTCTCTAATTAGCATAACGTTTATTCCAGCAATAAAACAAATCCTAATTAAATTACGCCAATTTTGGGTAAATGTGAAAACATTTAAACATAAGGAGCCGGCAATTTTAAGTGAAATGCCAAAAGCCACAAAAGACAGGAAATTAAATTGATGAGCCCTAATGCTAAAATCAGCCTGCTCTCCATCAAGGTGTATCAACACAGAACTTGGACAACTGCTATAGGCCTGTATATGTCTACAGTACTTCAAATAACATACTGCACTCACCAGTGGGCAAATTTCTTCAGACTCAAACCTTTTCTCAAAGAGCCTAATACTTAGAGCAGCTTCTCTGTAATGTATATTGGCAATAGACTTACAGATTGAGCGCTTTTATAAATCATGCTTAATTTCCAATATGCCCAATGTGTCCTATTTACCATATCTTGCATCATTCTTTCAGCAGAGCTTGTCCACAAACTGTGTTGGCACGCAGCATACAGTTTTTACTAGTGTGATTAATTGATAGATCCTGCATACGAGCGCATATTATAGAGTGTGGAGTATATATTGCTACAATCTCTTAGGTATCTGAATTTAATTTTCAACACAAGCTCTGTGCTGATACATCTTGACGGAGAGTAGGATGATGTTAGTGGTAGGGATGATCAATTCAAGTTCCTGTCTTTTGAGGCTTCTGACAAATGCAAACATTTCACTTAAAGTGCAATTTTCTTTGTTTCCATACCAGGAGGTTTGATTAATTCTTGGTGAGATTATGCATGCAAGATTAACTGGAAATTACCATATGAAATTCAACACATCATCCTAAAACAAATAACAAATCATATAGTACTGTGTCAAAGGTACGACATATGAACAGTGAGTATAGCAATAGTGTGAGAAATATCCCACCCAAACACACTATGCCTATAAGACATCTAAAATGTGCATTTACAAAATATAGGTGATGTTATATACATTTACATCTAGCAGGTAGTGAGCACATTAAACACCAAACATTTAGCTAGCTAGAATAGCTTAACTAGATCGCTAACTACAGCTAATGTTAGCTACTTACTCTAGCAATGTTCTTACTCATAAAAAATGAAACTCATTGGTATTAGCTAGGTAGTTGCTGAGCAACGGCAGAGCAATGTAATATAATTTGAATACACAAAACAAATTGTGAAAGAGAATTTATTAATGTTCATTGTTAGTGCCAGCCATATCAAATTAGTTAGACATTTATCTAGCTAACTAGACGTGACTGGCTGCTATTGTCATTGTGCCTGTCTGCTGTCTCTGTATGTCAGTGCTAATAATAATAAAGATGTAAAAATAATGACTGTGAATAATGTGTCCGCAACATACTAATGGCATAACACAGCTTTATTGAAATCAATATTTAGTGAGCCCATGGCGATTATACTGTAGTCCACTTCAGAAATGGCACTGGTTGGTTTTGAAGCAGCAGAGATACCAATGTTCAGACTTCACTAGTTTATATTGGAGAGCTCACCAACGCAAACATACACTGAGCATTGCTCCGGGTAATAAAAAGTGTTTATCTACTCACAGATATTGTAAGGCCAGGTAAGGTGAGGTCTACAGTCAGGATTTCACAAAAAGCCATCATCCATTTCATTGCAATGTTTTAAATGTACAATATTACAAATAACGTGTGTATGTATAAAACAATCTGGGATTTTTATTATAATATACAAATTTATGTATCCAAACTTGGCAAAGCAGTGGTTCATGACATGGTTTACTCCAAACACTGCCCAGATTAGCATACCCCCCAAAAAACATACTGATACGCCATTATAACAACAGTCAATAGTCCTTTACTTTTCTGAACCATTTTGGTTCAGAAAAGTAAAGGAACAAATGCACGAACGTGCATGAGGGAAAAAAAAAAAACTTTGAAAAAAGAAGGAAAAAAGTCTGGCATAAGGAGGGTGGGTGCTTTGAAAAACAAGTTTTTCCACGCTCTGGCGAGCATCCACCAGCACAGCCAAAGTCATGGCGGTATTTGTGAATACCCCCTGCCTCTAATGTTCTAATTACAGCGATAAAAGTTTTGATTATGTCTTACTGTAGCCTGAGGAGAAGAAACAACACCTAATGGAGTGCTGAGAGATGTTCTTTGGGTCTGAATTTCAAAAATTTATGCTGTCCCAATGTATATACAGTATATATTTTTACATTGACTAAGTGGCTCAGTGACCATAACGAGGTGGTTAGTCAACTATGCGGCCAATTCATTGCCAGTAATTGCATTCTGATGCAAGTTAACATGCAATAATATCATAAGTAATGCTAGGGGTTCCACTTCCTGATAAAAGAAAAACAAAAACATTTAGATAAAAGCATGGATGGGGAATGGTTTTATATATTAAAGTAAAATTATATACAAATTATGAACATGTATTTTAAACAAAGAACAGTCTTTTTAATAAATTGATGCCCTGGAAGTATACTGGTTTGATAATTCAATCATCCATTTGTAGCTATAGTTGCACCTGAGAATTGGAATCTAAGCGTTTAATACGTTTCTTAAAATGAATAATCCCCATCCTTTGATCACAAAGTACAGAGTTTGGGATTTCAAATGCTTAAGACCATAAGATACTGTATTTGTTGTAAAGAAAAAAAAAATGTTATTCTGATTCTAAAATAAGTATCTTGTCCGTGTTAGCATTGCATGCTTCAATGCACTTCTAACAACATTACTAATACTTAGAAGTAAATGAGCGGAAAATTCTTACTAAATCATAATATCGTTCTTCCTACAATACACTTTATCACAAAATGAAAAATAAGACCAATTACAAAGAAAAAATGAAACAATTATTTAATAAACTCAGAAATAATAATGCCAGGAGTGATGCCAGGAAAATATCCCTGTGTGATGGCCAAATGCGGGGAGCTGTTCATAAAACAATGCGGTATGGACATTGAACATGCATGAGTTTCCGTGACAACAATTGTCCTAGCAGGCCAAATTCTCCCAGTCGCTCTGCACTGACCGTATGCATTAGATGCGGCATGGGATCCATAATGGCCCCTGGCCTTGGCTTCTGGTCCGCTTCCTTCTTTGATTTGCACTGCTATCACAAGCAGGTGACTCGGTTCACTTAGTTATTCAGTATCTCAGTGTGCTTTGGCAAGGCGAAAGGCTTAATCAAGGAACTAGCAAACTGGTGCTCCTGAAATGAACTGCTGCTTGAAAACTTTGCAGAGGCATGACTCGCGCAGTTTTAAATTGCACAAGTCCCATGTATGGCTCCGTGCATACAAGATGGAATAGATCGACAAATGATGCAATCAAAATCTCCGCCACTTC
Organism: Anguilla rostrata; assembly: GCF_018555375.3. Lineage (NCBI taxonomy): Eukaryota > Metazoa > Chordata > Actinopteri > Anguilliformes > Anguillidae > Anguilla > Anguilla rostrata. The sequence goes on from NC_057934.1 coordinate 13,618,739, forward strand.
GAAATAAGTCACCCTCACATGTATTCTTCCATGTGGTGTTCCTCTTCATTCAGAGGCCTTTCTAACCACCATCAGAGCTTCTGCATTTACTTGAATGTGGTGTTATTTTCTGTCCATCACCAATATTTCTGTTATTTCTATTTTCAGTAGTCTTTGTTTGTTAATAAAAAATTGCTATGATTGTTCCTACAATAATGTCCAAAATTGTACTCTGTAGCCCAATCAGACATAATGCTGTCTTGAAGTAAATTCACACCATATGTTATAAAACTGATGAACCATAAAGGCTTAAGGGGAGTGTCCAGAATTTTATTAATCTTGCCAAATTTTCAACTCACCCATGATGTTGTTGATCGATAGAGAGCATTTTCATGTCAGTCAAGCCTTCGCATCGCACCAGACATGTACAGTAGCGCCTGCAAATGAGCTGCAAGTTATAATGGAAGTGAACAAGGACAACCTTCATGCAGCTCCAAAACCGCTTGTACTCCACAGTGCACCTTCAGCGAACAGAATCCCACACCAGTCAATAATCGCAGCTTTGAGCAGTTATTTCATAATTTTGAAGTCAAATCACCACTAAATCTTTTATTGTATGGTCAAGTATTACTCTGCTGCTCACAAAAAGTTCTACAGAGAATTATGCCCCAACAGGCTGGACTGGAATGAACATGTTTGTTATCAATCAAAAACATTAGAGGTGAGTTGAAAATAGAGCTAAATGGTAGTGATGTGCAGACAATTTTTATGACTATTAGTTGGCCTTTTTAGCCACCATCATGTATTTTCCCTACACCAAAACGTGTGTCTCTGTGTATTATACTTTTTATATGTATGTGGAAAAGCAGTTAAAAACAAACTGTTGAAAACATTATCATTACAGACTTCTGGTATCAAATGCTCTATACTTTCTACTTCAAACTCTCGGTGGCATTTCATAAATCTGAATATAGCCAAAAATAATGGAGTAGATGAACAAAGCAGAATATTTTTTTTAGCTCTCAATAGCTCTGGGGATACAATTTCCTAGGAAACATACAAAGTGATCTCTTAGGAAACATGAATAATTTCGATATTATTTCAGATCCTGTAATGTAGGGGATAATATAGAAGAGCATAAAGAAAGAAAGAAAAAAGCAATGGCCAAATTTAATGCAGGACAGTCCAATTTAAACCATTGTCCTAGATAAGGTAATCTTCATGAAAGATGTGCATTCTGAATATGCACCAATTGCAGCAAAGGTTTGTATCAAGAGTTTGAAGGGCAAAAGCAAAGCATAGCTTCCATGGTGCCACCACTGCACCTATTCTCATTTGCAGCATCAATACAGTGAGAACAATGTACAGATTTAAGCCTGATACCAAAAGAAATCAATGCAATGTTGTTACATTTGTCGTTTAGTTGTGTTGATTTAATTGTGCATTGCTTGAAGTCGTATCCTTATTTCCTGGATTGCAATATGTTCGGTTTAAATTCCCAGAACAGGAATCATTTGCCGCTGAGAACAAGAAACAATATTGTCGAAGCATATCTCAACCCATTCACAATGCTGCTACCTTAATCATGTCTAGGACCAGGCTCTGTGGAGCAAACATCCAGGTGACAACAGCACAGTGGTGGCAAGAGAAAAAAAGTTTTATTATTTTTTTTATATATAGTGTTGTGTCTTTGAGTGTATTTTCCTTTCTAAACCAGCCAACTTGTTCAGGTGGCTCAGCAATTCATGCAACACTCCCTGTCTGGAGATTTCCATTTCACAAAGGGAAAAGAGAAAAGAATTTTACAGTCCAAAAAAACTTGGAAAAAATGTACAAAACTGAACAAAACAAAAACAAGTAAAAGCTTACAGTTAAAAATAATAAATCTTTAGAAAGAGTACTTGTTATTCTATATGGCAACTGAGAGTAAATTCACCTGGTGGGACTTCCTAGCAACTGAAATACACCTCCATCCTGCCCTAGCAGAGAAATAACTCATGCATTGCATGGAGAGGACAGAACATGCCATGTTTTCCCTGTCCTGCAGTTTCAGTAATGCAGCGTCTGTTTCCTGTGTGCTGGGTTGAGATTATTGCACTTCACTGTTGTTCTGTTCCTCTGACCACATTGGCCTCCCCCACTTAGCAGGACCCAGTGTGATGTGGGCCAATCAGCTTGCCCATTGCAGTCCACATACACAAGCTGAAGATGCAGTGGCAATCTACAGGGCCTAAGGAAGACATTTCCTGGGGTCAGGACCTTCCGGTTTGGCGATAGCACCCCTCAAAGTTGCCTCGCAGCTCTGAAAGCAAAAGTGGTCACGTCTCCCGCAAAGTCAATAAAGAACCACTTCTCACTGTCACCAGAAAATACTTCACTTTCATGCCCACTGCGATAGCCGAAAATTCACGACGCTTAAGATGGCTGAGCATTGAATTGGTTGTTGAAAACAATGAGAAGTGCTGCTAGCCAATCCCCACTCAGCCTTTCAGCCTGTCAAGAGACCTACAGCACAAGACCACTCCTCCAGTCACTGACACAATAATTATAAGTTGGCAGAATTAGCACATGCAGTGTTAGGTAGTCAGCAAGAATAAAAAAAAAACACCTTAAACATTTATCTGATGTTTGCTGTATAGAAATTAAATTTATATATTTTGCAGCACAGTATAGTTAAGGTGGGGTACAAGCGATTGACTTTAAGGTGGAGGGGTGCGATGTATTGTATTGCTTGTAATAAAAACACAAAAGTGTATAGATAATCCTCCTTCTTTAGTAGACTAAGAAATAGAATGTATCTTTAATATGTGCCTTGTCCTAGTAAAGCGTGTCGTTGTAACTACAGTATAATGCTGGTTGGAACCTATGCCATTATAATTATGAGTTAAGTTTAAAGAATAGACCAAGTTTCTGAAATACTAATACGTAACCACCTAATATTGGTGTGCTGCCATTCATTGTATAACTTTATTCATCACAATAGCATAAAAGAGGACACAAAATTCAACTAAAAAAACCAACTGAAAACTTCAAATAACTAGCCAAAAACAAGCCAATTAGTTTTTAAATGGGCAATTTAAAGCTAAACTCTTTGATACCACAGCAAAGACTCCCGTCCTCTGTCCTGTGTATCATTTACTTGAAGTAAAAGAAAACCTATTGAGAAACACTAGCTCTATAAAATGTACAGCCTCTGATGCTCTCTTTTTTAGTCTTTCACAATTTATATAATAAAAAGAAATAAATAATAAAAATAAGAAAAAATGCCTGTGGCCTTGGCACCCTGTCAAATTACCTTTCGCTAAAAGTTGCCAATTTGCCGAGCTCGAAAAGAACCAAACACCTGAGAAGCAAACCTACAACCTTGAAGTTTCAAGCCCGGCTCTCTAATCAATGCGCCACACTGCCACCCCAAAGAAGAAACTCTAAAGGGACATGTGGTGCGCGGCCATGACAACGGACAGCATTTCATCCTTTTTTATGGGGTGGCTGAAAAAAGTGCTGCAATGAAAAGAGAGAGAGAAAAAAGAGAGAATCCAAACCACAATCCAGGACACAACCAGTAAAGTGACAGATGGGGGATGTGGCCATTACCAAGGTGCATTAGGAGCACAAGCATTTTGATTGAACGCCCAAAACTGAATAGTGCTACAACGCAAAAGAGAGGCAGGAAGCAACCTCAATTATGAAATGCAGATGAGCAGATTACTGCAAAGAGGAAGAGAGAAGCAGAAAATCCCATTCTCTGGACATGTTTTTGGTGTCGCACATCCCAGTAAAGATGAAAGGAATAATTTCCATCCACAGGGGGGACTATCAAAACATGTGCTCTATGCAGGCCTCCTGGACATGTATGGAAGTGTCTATTAGCCTATTTTAACTGTTCTGCTTTTGAATACAACATAATCCATGTTATAGTACAAAATTTGTTATATATTTATTTTACCTTATTTTTAAAAATTTTGTAATTATCCATTGCATGTGTTGAAGTGACTCCTTGCAGTTTCGGGATAACAATTTTCTTTTTCAGTAGTATCCACCATCAAAAAATACATAAATTGAATTTTCATTTAGAATTAACATGTATACCCCTTTTGGTGTAATTTCATATTAGACACATATGATGTACTTACATAACATTATCATTGAACATTGAAACTCAATTCAGTGGAGTTGCATCATACTTTTACTCTGTCATAGTGCAAATAAGAAATAAGGCTACGAGTGTTTCACAGGGAAGAGGCTTCTACATGTAACGCACAAGGTTTCATAGAAATACATACATCAGTGTTATTATCTCATGTGTTGCTACCTGTTAATACAAGAGCTTGCGAGTAATACAAAGAAAGATATCTATATCCATCAAGACCTGTTCAATTAGTTGCTTCAACTCATGATCACTTTGCAGATGGACGGTAGTGCACCAAGAGCATTCTCATCGATGGAGAAAGAGAGAAAACACAAAAATAATGATCTCGCCAGGAGCCACATATCTCTAGCAGGCTGGCTAATGGGCTGCATTTATTCCATCAGTTCCCTTGTCTCTACTTTCCCAATAAAAATCCAGTAACTCGCCTGGCCTTGTAGTCTTCCACATTGGACAGTGTGTATATGAATAGTCACACTCCAAGGTTTGTCAAGCTACATGTACGAAGGTTCTGCCACACAGGTTCCTCTGATTATCCGATTCTATAGACTGGACAGAGGCACTAGCTTTATCTTAAACTGTCCACATCCAATCAGAGCAGGCATTCTTTGCTTACTGAAGGCGAATACAAATCCCACCCTGACTGCCAGAGTGCTTCCACTGTCCCTGCTCAGTCTGTCTCACAAAAACCGTGCCTGCATCTGTTTACATGATCAAAAGATAGCTTCACCTAGACCTAAACAGCATTAATAACTGTTTGATAAAGCCATACATTTGGATTTATATTTTGTTATTATGTCTATTTTCCAAATTTAGAATGACTCATACTGTATGTGTGTATTCATGTGCATTTCAAATTGGGAGGCCACCGGCCGGCATAAACACTTCACCAAAACAAGAGCACTGGCAAAAATCAGCCAGAGAGCACAACATTCCTGTACTTTCAGCTTTGCATTGGTTACCCCTGAGTTTTTAGAATTGATTATAAGCTCATTTTATTGGTCTTTATAGCACATAATGGTTTAGTATCCAAACACATAAACAATATATTAAACAAAATATTCTAATGACAGGCGGCTATGTCTGGCAAAAGTGAAACTTTTGGTGAGTCAGCTTTGTCTTTTAATGCTTTTACTCTTTTGAATACTGTGCCAAAACATATTAGAGGAACTGTCAATTTACATTTTTAAGATTAAACACTTAAAATTGTCTTTGAATTGCTTTTAAATTGCCTTTTTTCTGACTTCATGTTTTATTATCTTTTATTTATTATTCTTATTTTGATTTTTGAATTTTTCTTTTTCTGTTTTATTACTCCTGTTTTGTTTCTTACATTATATCCTGTTTTTACCATTATTTGTTCTTTTCCAAATATGCACTGCAGCATCACAGAGGGATGATGAGTCACTTTAGAGCCTCAAACTCATTTGCAATTTCATTTACAATACAGTATTATTTGCCCAGTCATTTAATTGCTGAGATAAAATGTTGAACAGATATAAAACAACTGCCCTCACTCTTGGGATATAGTATAAACTAACTGATGCTTTGCCAGACAAGCTCTTAATTGTGAGCCATTTCCTGTTTACCATAACTCACAGTAATAGGCATAATGTTATTCAGCAAGTTATTCACTTATGTAAACAAAAATTATCTGATGTAATGATTTTTTGCATTCATATTCAAGCCATTTGTGCATAGGGTATTCCAAGAAGTTGGGCTCTGCTGATTGCCGGAATCACAGTTAGGTGAATAAATTTGTTTCCGAAATAAATTTGACTAAACCTCTCTACAAGTTTTACAAATAAGATTATTGCTGAGAAATTAAAACGGAGTGGTTCATGTATGGGGCCTGTACGTCCTGCGAGCAGAATGCTATATTATGCATGACCGGGAGGCTAGACTCAACTCATCACCGCTTCTATGTGAGGAGCATAAATAACAAACTGTCAGAATAATTAGGATATAAAATTTTTACTCTCCATTATTTTTGGAGATAATCAATCACATTGATAAACACTGGCACCCTTTAGACAAAGCCACTCATCATTGCGCTGCTTTATAGCTTTGCCCAGAGCCCAAAACCTGCTCCGGCATCACTGATCCCTCCATTATAGGAACCTGGGAGGCCTATTAAGAGCTCAGACACTACGGGTGATTGAAAATAATAGCCCATTGATCCAGCTGTCTCAAAAAAAAAGGGGGTTTGGTGTCTGACTAAATGCTTGGGCCACCAAATGGGCTTTTTCCATATGTACGATACGTGGTCGAGAAAAACAAAGGTGCGTGCCAGAAAGAAGAGGACAAAACACGGACAAAAGTAGTACATAGGCAAGATCGTATCACAGCCTTAGTTCAATCTTTTCCTGTATCTTTTTTCCCAGCTCATCTTACTTTCTTGACATTGTGTACAGCAATTATACTCATATTATGTGTTAACTATAGCACAGCTAAAATGCTTTGTGTGTTAACTATAGCGCAGCTAAAATGCTTACTGAGATACATAAAGACACAATGGGAAACATAATTATAGGATCAAAGACATTAGAACCGCCGCCAAGCGCAACGCAAGTGTCTTTGCTAGTTTCAGACCGACGCAGTTGTCATTTTCCCGTCCAGAGCCCACGTTGTTTAAATAGCAAATGTACTTGCGCCCATCTGAGTGCCCATGGGCGTGTTGGTCTTAAAATGAGGTGTGGTCAGACGCATTGTTGGTGCATTGCTATCTTGAAGCAGCGGAAATCGATTGCGCAATTGACCAACAAAAACTTGGTCTTAAGTCCATGGCGCAGTATTTTATTGTTATTAAGATAGTAATATGCGTCTACATAGGCGGGTGCACAACGCGCAATATGGAAAAAAAAATACATGTCATAATATTGGTAATATAATATTAATATTATATTATATATATTAACATAATATTCATAATATAATATTTGGTGGAATCCTGCTGTTGCTGTAGATGATCTGCTCGCGCTTTCACTTCGCGGACGAGCAGATCCATTTTTTTCTTTTTAGGAAGGAGAATTTGCTGTTGTTTGTGCCTGATGGTTAACCAAACTGCAGGCACCCCAAGGGCAAAGCCCTTTCACAAACACTTGGCGCCCCCAAATCTGGCACACACGCAGACACAGAGAATTTGTTCAGATATGCGTGTACTCACTGTTAAAGCTGCTTGATAATATCAAAGCACAGCAGCCAAATGGGACTTGTACATATGCAGGGACAAGTTCCTGCATATGTCTTTGGAGAGACAGTTTTGATCGCAATGATCAGAGGCTGCTTCTGTAGTCAGTACTTAAGCCTTGTATCTTAAATCACAGGGCGGTAAGACACCAATCCATTAAACCTCAAAGGCAACAATTTTGGCTTGGCTAATGTTGATGAAATCACTCAATAAGACAGATGAACTGTAATGTCTAATAGACTAATGAAATAAATTGTAATCTCAATACATACTAAAACTTATGAATCAAGCACATAATCAGTAAAATAAATAGACATGTTCATATGCCAATATTGTTTACTGCCATGTGTACCAGTGTTTCTCGAACTGTGATCCACTCTGTAAGCACTCTGGTGGCCCACAGATAAAATCTACAAATTGTTTTTGTAATATGTCTACCCAGTCTTACCACTGTGCTATTAAAGCAAGGTTTTTCTGAGGTGAAAAGTTATTCCTTTCAGAAATTGTTATAGTTATTTTTTAAATGCTTATTTTGTCCTTGAAACATTCAAAATTGTTTCAGGAACGCATAGCTAAAAAAAGGTTGAGAACTGTGGCTCTAAACTATATTCACATCACATCAGCCCTTTAGGGAAAAGAATGCTGTGACAAATAAAAAGCATCAACACATGTTGAAAAAAAAAGACATACAATCTCTAAACCAAATAAGTATAAACATAAAAATGTTTTCCCAGCTGAAAGAAAATAAATCCAAACATGCAGATTTGAGATTTGGGAGAATGATTTTTAAATACTGAAACTGAATTTTGCAATGGTGCTCTGCCCATATGGCACGATGCATTAATCACCTAAGCTTCTGTCTGTGATTAAGTGTATCCATCTGTGTGTGTGTGTGTGTGTGTGTGTGTGTGTGAAAGAGAACGTGTGTGTGTGTGTGTGTGTGTGAGAGAGAGAGAGAGAGATAAATCAATAAATAAGTATTCTAATTAATTATTAAATTATACACAAGTCAAAAATAATAATAATAATAACTGTGATGCATGCATAGTTGATTTGTCTTTCTTGTCATGTGTATGAATGTAAAACAGACAATGCATGCACATGTGATGAGTGTCATATGTAAGGATATCTACATACCGTATGTCAAGTGTTTCTGCTGAACATGGCTGTATTATTACTTGTACAACTGTATTCTTAGCCATTTCCTGCCGTGACTGAGAAGAAAATTTGTGTCCGGGCTCACTGGAAATCGAAAACCAATCATGAGCCTCTTGACCATTTGGCCTCGCGACCTGAGAATCGATGAGGTCCTGCCAACCAATGGCGACGTCACATTTGTCGCATTTAATCAAAACAAAACTCAAAACCGCAGGACAAATGCATGACTCAGAATATAATGTTCCCTCGATGGCTTTGTCAGTGGGGTGTAACAAGATAAACCACTTAATATTCATCCATCATACATGCCTAGCAGGTCTTTAATAAAACATTTTTTCCTTCTCTCAGAGGAATTATTGCATTTTCCTAGAAATTCTGTACTTGAGTCAAGTGAAAACGTGGATAGCATGAAGCTACTGGAAGAACCCACCTGGAGCAGCAGCGCTGAACCCAGGAAAGGGTCACAGATCAACACTAATCCCATTCTGATTACACATTAAAGGCTCCAGGAACACCGTCTTTGCTTGTGGCGTCCAGCTCGAATGCCTCATTTCCGCGAAAGTGGCAGGAGACAGTGGCGGGCTGGCAGGGCGGCCGTGTGCGGAGCGAGAGGCAGTGATAGATGCCGTCTGAGTGGGATGGCTGCATTTCCATGCCAGTCAGGCCCCGGTCCTCGCTCTTGGCCCAGGGAGCCTGAGCTCCTTGTTAGCTCTGCTTGAAATGCAGCCGTCGTACCAGACTGGATACCTGTGGTAACACTGATTTCTGTCTGAATGAATTGTAGAGGCCTTTGCAATGAACCCCAAGGTGTTAACACCATGTGGCTTCACAGAAACAAAACCTATAATAAGTGAGTCAATAGTATTGTATTCATGGTAGCCATATACTGTAATTACATGTATGTAGTAGATATGTATTTTCTCCTTCCATTGCATTCAAGTGGAAGCTGCAGATAATGACCCCAGAGTTTGTTGCTGAAAATGGCTGTTCTGCACACCTGCAGACCTTTTAGAATGTCATCTCTCACATTATTATTTTACTTGCATTAGATTTAAGCAAAGGAAGGTACAATTCTATGACAAGCACGGGAGCGGAGACCACTATTAACAACTACCAAAGTAATTTTGGGAATAGCATAAACTGTCACATTTATTGAGGTGATTCAAGAAATGTATTTTCCCTCTTCTCCGACTGCGCTATGTTCGCGAGTCACCGCTCTGCCACTCACACCTACCCAGGGAGCATTGAAGCATGAGCAAGCTCCTGAAATAGACTTACCGCAAGTTAGTGAATATTTTTCTCGCTAAATGTCACAGCATACAACAGGAAAGATAGAGCTAATTGGATAAGAAGCGCTTTACAGATGACAGTTGGTAACCTGTAGGAGTCTGGTAAGTAGCTGGCACTGTGCTAATTAAACTCTGCCCATCCTGCTCCAGCAAGATGAAGCCAAGTGGATCCTGCTGATCCTGACTCAAAGTTGTATTTTTTGACACAGGACATATTGGACAACAATCAATGATGTTTAGAGCTCTGGACCTATGCTCACGGGGACGACTTTATAGTCTGACCCATTAGCAACCCTATATATATATATATATATATATATATATATATATGAGCACCATAATGTTTGGGACATATTCATGTTATGTAAATGAAAATAGCAATGTTTAGCACTTTGTTGCATATTCTTTGCATGCAATGACTACTTGAAGTCTGTGACCCATTAGGCATCACCAGGTGTGGAACATCTTCTCTGGGGATGTTTTGCCAGGCCTGTACTGCAGCCATCTTCAGCTCTTGCTTGTTTTCTCTTCAGCATATGAAATGCATTTTCAGTTTGATTCAGATCAGGTGACTGCCTTGGCCAGTCAAGAACTTTCCTGTTTTTGGCTTTGAAAAACCCCTCTGTTGCATTAGTAGTATGTTTGGGATCACTGTCTTGCTGTAAGATGAAGTGACATTCCAGGAGTTTGGAGGCATTTGCTTGAACTTGGAGAGATAAAGTTTTTCTGTACACTTCAGAATTCATTCTGTTATTTCACCATGGAGGACAAGTGAGCCAGTACCTGTGGCAGCTGTACGTTCCCACACCATGTTTCACAGATGAGGAGGGGGCGTGCTTTGGATCTCGGGCAGTTCCTTTTGCCCTTCACACTTTGCTCTTGCCATCACTCTGATGCCAGTGAGCCTTGGTCTCATTTGTTCACATGACCACCCTGTTTTGCGGCTAACTAGTAGTTTGCATCTTGCAGTGTAGCCTCTGTATTTATATTTGTGAAGCCTTCTGTGGGCAGTAGTCACTGACACATCCATGTGTGCCACCTGAAGAGTGTTTCTGATCTGTCGAACAGGTGTTCATTTTAAGGGGGTTTCTCTCCATTAAGGGAAAAAGAAATGTTGGTTATCAACTGAAAAGGTCTTCCTTGGCCTACCTGGCCCTTTGTGATTACTGAGCTCACCAGTGCTTTCTTTCTTCTTAATGATGTTCCAAGCAGATAGTTTTGGTAAGCTAAGGTTTGATGTCTGTGACTGTTTTTATTTTCTTTCAGCCTCATAATCGATTCCTTGACTTTCATTGGCACAGCTCTGGTCCTCATGTTGACAAACAGCAATGACGGACTTCAAAGCCTAGAATCAAACAAGACTAGATACTGAGAGGTCTCCCTCTCCTACACTCAGGAAGTAAATGAACACACCTGACTAACTAGAAACACCTGTGAAGCCATTTGTCAGGTTATGAAGCTCACTGTGTGTGTATATATATATATATATATATATATAGAGAGAGAGAGAGAGAGACAGAGAGAGACTCAAACAATTCTGTTTTAGAACTGAAAAGCTCAACAACTTGACCAACATTTTAACAGTTAACATAAATTCATCAATAATTCAATACACAGTATTCAACAATAACCTCATAAGTATTATTTAATTGCTAATTAAATGGTAACATAAATAGCTAGTTGTAATTATATCATATTTTCTTAGACAAGTCCATGTCAGTGACAGCGCTTTAGATTAATTAACATTTATCATTTATGAAAATATCATTAAGTGTCATAATATTATTGCAGGTGATGATCAGAAAGCAATGCTACTTCCATTTTTTCCAGTTGCTTGAAGAATATTATTTTAAAAATCCACTGAGATCCGTGAAACAGAAACCTATATGTGACATATTTATACCCTATATGTTGATACGGCAAAATAGCACACACAGAAATAAGTTCATAATAGCGCCATCCATACATTAAGCACACTTCTACATATCTCCTTATTCGGCTGCATGATGCCAAATTCACTTGTCTGAGTGACGAGGGTGCAGGAAAACATGATTAAAGCCTATATTTCAAATCACTTACTTCTCCATTAGGATGATTAATGGGGCCAGCTTATGCCTCAGACAGAAGCAAGCCTTGAAAAATGATGCAATTACTCCTTTTTGAATAGGAGGAGGGGGGGGGGAAAGGCCGCTCAAGATGGCCATGGCAGAGATTCTTCGGGGCACCGAGATGCTCCTATACTTCACGCGATGCAAAATCTGACCGAAATGGCTGCACATGTATCTTCAGAGGGAAAATGGACTGAACCAAAGTACATGACACCTTGACCACACAAGCTTGTAGTACCTTCAGGGAGATATTTAATATGACTGTTATCTCCAAAAAGGAAACACACACGCACACACACACAAACACGCATGGGCGCGCAAACGGATTGCATCACACATCTTAAAATGCAGGTCACAAATCTAATCTGATTTAATCACTCTCAAGCTGTGCCCCCCCCCCCCCCCAAAGCCAAATTATGATATTGCAGAGGACATTTCAAACATGCACCGTCTCTGATCTCCATTGTTGTAGCCCTGTGGCCACTGATGAAAGTTGAGATAATGTGGCCATCACTTCATCTGTGACCTTTGGGTGAGAAAAAGATAGATGGTCCTTTCATCAGTGCTATTAAGATAATTATTAAAATAATGTACTACAGGGGTCACAGGGACAATTTATGGCGCTGTGCACACGCACAAATATAAAAAACATATGGACATGAGATGTTAGTTAAAGGTATTAAAAAAAGACTGAGCATTTGATAATGAAGAGGTCACAAAGAGGTGCAGCTACATTAGGTACACCAGATAAATGGATCTGTATCATTTGAAACTTTGAAAGTGAAGTCAAAATACATGAATTTTAATCATTTGAATCCTTTACTGACTGAAATTACTCTTTGTATTACAGTAATTGCATTACATTGCTAATTGCATTGCTAATTACGTATTGTAACTCATTTTATTATACCTATACTTATGCAGCTATAGTCTTTAAATTCACTACAGGGACATTTTACAGTAGGCCACAGTAGGACCAATATACAATAAAATATCAGATTGTACTGGATAATTCCAGCTGGAGGTATATGTTGTACACTATTAGAGTATCATTATTCAGATACTCTTTTTTCATTTTGAATGCAAAACATTTTCACATAAAATAACCATAGGGAAATTGAAGTTTTTACATAGTCAAACAATGACTCACCAATATTACTGGATTCAAAATGCTTGGTTTATTTTTTAAACCTCTCTCTGTAGTCTCTCTTCACTTCAGAGAAAGGGTACATGTTTCATACCCTGCTTAGCAGTTATACATATTTATACCGTCTACTCACTGGGCCAAGAAACAAAACAGAAATTTGTTTAACAAATTATTTGACTTGTTTGAGTTTTAAATGCTGAAGAAAAAAAAAAAGTTGTAAATATGGATGGAAAAAAACAAACTTTCCACATTTACAAGCAGACTGGCTCTACGAATTGGAAATCACAAAACAATGAAAAACGGCTCAGCAGTAACATACGTGCAGTAAGTCTCTAAATGCCCTTGTATCCAAATAACCTTCCTCTACCCTCAACAAGGTATGCTTTGTAAAAACAGAAAAACAAAAAAAAAACAATTATTTTATTTTTATGGACTTCTTTTGAATTATAGAGCTCTCTGTATTCTGTGCACTAACATTGGGACCGTGTAAATACTCCCTCTCATAATTTGATCAGAAGCAATTCCCTTTTTAGTAACAACAAAAGGCAGTAGGTATAAATGACATTGAAGTCTTATAGTTTTATATTACCTTACATTCCTACTTGGCACTCACCTCATTTGGAGTACGTCCTAAAGTATACATTGCAAAAAGATTATTTCACTCTAGGAATGAAATGCTTGCAAATAATGTGGAGACAATGGGTCGCAAAGCTGAAACTCAGGTGGATCAATGCCAGTCAGAATCATCAGCTGCAGTCAGTGATGCAAAAAAGAAAAATCTTACTGTAAAAACATGGGCATAGCATCTACTGAAAAAAGTATTTGAAGTTGATAATGCATAACACCAAAGTGGACAGTGATACTGCTCATAGACCTAGAGCCACACTGCAATGAGAAAAACCATCACTATTTGCCATATCTTGAGTGCACCACAGCACAATCATTGTTAATTTATGACCACTTTATAGCAGTGTCATTTCAAATGACCGACTATCTAGAACATATGAGAGACAAGATTAGCATCGGGCTATTTCTTTGTGTTCAGTGTTTTATATAGCAATATTATCTCGGAACCACTGACAATTAAGCAAGATTGATCTTGTTTTTGAAACTTCAGAAAACGATATCTTCAAAATCTGAAGCGTTTTTTTTGTTTTTTTTGGAAATAAATTTTCCAGGACTGCTTCTAAATGGCCACTCACTCAGATTGGGCAAACGCTTTACTTGGCGTTTTCTCTGGCGGACCTTTGACATATGGTCGTGCGCAAAGGCTGCCGAAAAAAGAAAATATGTAGAGCAGGCAGGCCTGCAGATGCCAGTGGAGCAGGATGAGATTGTGTCATTCTACCAAATTAAATGCCTCTGTGACTAGTTATTTTTGGGGAGGTAGAAACTGTCACATTACCAGCGGCTGGCGCGGGACAGTTTCTCAAGTGTCTTGGCAGCGTTTCTGGCTCTCTGCCACGTGTGTTGGGGGCGGGTGGGAAACGGTGGCCTCGTTTGCCTGATTGCTCGAAACGCCGCGGAGCCAAGAAGCTGGTGGGGACCGTTGGGAAAACGCGGAGAGAGAGAGAGTGTGGGCGTCTGAGCAGGAGTGAGTGGGAGAGGGTGCGAACGCAGAGGGGGGTGCACTGGGAGTGGGGGTGGGAAAGGGAGGTATGGGAGTCGCCCACAGACAGGGGCGTGGTGATCGGGGGGGAGGGGAGGGGGTGGGGGGGGGGTAAGCCTGTGGGTATGGGATTGGCCCACAGACAGGGGCATGAGGGGTGGGGGGGGTGTGGAGGGGAGGAAGCCTGTGGGCATGGGATTGGCCCACAGACAGGGGCATGAGGGGTGGGTAGGGCGGGGGGGGTGGGTGATGTTGTCGTGGCTAGCCGGCGAGTTACCGGGCTCAGCTGTTGTTGCGGCGGGCGACCCGCCTCTGTCGCACCCCATTTTGAGGCCGCGAGGCCCTGCCCACCCGGGCGCGCCGAAACACAGAGGAGCGGGGAGGGGTGGCGCAGGTTGAATTCTGATCACCCACCTTGGCATCGCTTCGCTTCCGCCCCCGTACCCCCATTCCTCACGCTCTGATGGACAGAGTGCACCTGTCACTATGCCGCTGCATTTCAATGACTTCCCCCTGTTTTAGATTATCTTCCAAGTGTAAACAGTGCAGCATATACCAATTTTCACTCGCGAGTCGCAGTCCTTGCTCTTGTCAGCTATAACAAGGCCATCAGCCGAACTGATTTTAATTTTTTTTTTTTTAAAGCAATGACTAGAGTTCAAGTAATGTCTGTAAATAATGATAGCGCTTATCTGGTATCTCCTGTCCAAATGGTTTGAACGCTTTATTGGCGTCTCATTAAGGCGTCAGATCACAGCACCGTACATACCCGAGCCAGACACACAAAATCTCATTGGAGCAATCTGCTAAGTGACCTGTAGCCTCCTGTCTCTGCTAAATTGGATATGATTGAGATGATATCAGTCAGTGCTCTCTCTTCATGGGGAGGCTTCTCCTGACTCGCCCTCTCCCCTGATGCTAGTTAAGAGCGGAGACCCTGAGGTTGAATTGGCAGGGCTGGTTCTGCAGATAACTTGATACCATCTACCACTGAAATTGGGATCAGATCTAGGAATGAAGCAAATAAAGTAAAGTGATTCAGCTCCTTAGCCAGAGAAAAAGTCTCCTCAGAGCGCACTGGGTGGATTTACTGGAGAGCTAAAGCCACTCACGTGGAAACAGACTTGTAGTGCAATGAAAATGAAATACTTGCCGCCGAATCGGCCGCTAGATAGAATCCTCTAAGCCGTTCTTGAGAATTATTAATCAATTTGGATTGTATCGGAATGGCCTCAGTTAAGGAACTTAAGGGTTCAGCAAGATTGCGCTCGCTGTGGACGCACAAAGAACAGAGGTCAGAGATGTAGCTGCTTTTTTATATGTAAGCACATCGCTTTCAAACAGAGCCTGGTGAAGGGACTACCGCCGATGTGTCAGAGGAGGAGATCAAGCTGAGCAGTGCGTAGGCTCGGCTGAGAAAGGCAGGACTGAGATGGGTGTTCAGTCACTCCAGGAGTGTGCATGGCTAATGACTGAAGATAATCTCTCTGATCCACCGCTGCTGTAAACATGGGGATTAGACAGCCAAAACCATTTGGGGAAGGGGGGGGGGGGGGGCAGGGGGGCCGGTGTAACGCAAGCCAATCTGAGCTTCAACATAGGCCACCTGTCCTCGTGGGCCGCCCCCTTCGAAACGGGTCTCTAAATGAATCCTTTATCCATTTCAGAGGTCATGTCATGAATGCTACATCGGAAGCACGCTGATCAAAGAACGAGAAAGGGAAAGAGAAAGGCTAAAAGAAAATTATATGTCAGAGAATTTGCATCAAACGTAGTGGGTGGCTACCCAACTTGAAAGTGAGGGTGAAAGTACTTTCAAGTTGGGTAGCCGCCCACTTCGTTTGATGCATTATTGGGAATAGTCCTTTTATCGCCAAAAATGTGTTGCCTTCATAAGCGAAACGTACAAGTGATGAATTCATCAGGGGGAAGAAGGAATCTTGATGACATTCCAAAGTTTAAATAAATTAGTTCCCTGTTTGTCAACAGCATCCTCAACATCAAAATCTTCCACTCGGTTACAGCCTGGTGGCACCTTAATTATGTTAGCCTGACCAGGCTAACATTGCACAGATTCCCACTCTCTGTACGGCTGCCAAGCTTTCCGCCATGGGCAACGAGCTGACTGCAGCTCGTTTCCTCTCTCCCAAGCGCAGCTCCGGGCCTAATTGAAAGCGAAGGCTACCGATTTCGCAGATTTCAGCGCCGTCACATCGCCTGTGCACGGTGCGGCGTTAGCGCCCGCCCAAGGGCGCCCGGGTGCCAGGACCGAGCGCCCTGAGACTGCGCTCCGCCCCTCCGTGTCACAGACGAGGCCCCAGCCTGCCCGGCCCCGGCTGCCCTCTCACAGCTAACGCCTGCTTGCTTGCTTTATATATACAATTAATTAATCGTTAATCATTCATCAAAAAAAAAAGAAAATTCCTTCTTCTCATATTTTTGTTATGGTTTTTCCAGAAGATAATATCCCACTTTTTTATTGTTAGTTATGGCTTGCTTCCACTAATACCTTCCCAGGTCATTAAAGAATGTAAAAATGCGAACAAACGATAAATAAATAAATAAATAAATAAATAAATAAAAACAATCAAACACGAAAAACAGCATCTGTGAAGGAAGACACACAAGAAGTGGACACTTTTGGAGAGTTGACAAAACAGGCAAATTAAAAATAGATTTGCTAGTAATGCAACTGCCAACTATAGCAAGTTGCTATAAAATGTATGGCAAAATGTGCACTGTTGAAATGTGATATTACCATGTTTCAAATCCAGGACTTTTCTTTGCTGATGGAACTCACCATCAACTGGAACATTTCCAAAACCTAAACGCACCCTTCTGCAAAGGATGGTTTAATTTGATATTACACATGGTGTTTTTTAACAAAGGCACATACGCATTGCATGAAATCTTAACAATATATAATTTGAGTTGTCACCAAAAGCGAAAATTGTACTGCTTTGGCTCAAATTGATATTTCTTGCCAGAATGCATTGCTAAACATTCAATTATTCAAGTCACAAATGTGAAAAGTAGAGTTATTTCATAAATGCAAAACCAGCATACAAGTTTGTGTAATGATTATACTTACTATTTCTTATGCTTGAATCCAATAAAGGATTTCATAGAGAGAAATCATGACAGGTCTTAATTAGTATTTCCAAAGCTCATCTCATCTACCATTCATCTGTGCAGCACACATTTCTGGACTAATTATCCTAATTTACTCCTCAAAATGCTTTCACACAGCAAATAGAGCCGGATGATATTTAAAAAAAAGTATTTTAGCAATATTTACATACTGTTTAATTAGGTTGAGGAAGGGGGTTGTGTTCAAAATGTGACAGTAGAAGCAGAAATTGAATGAGATACATGTCGGATATATCATCCGTGATGAACTTTGTAATTACAGAAATTCTAACATTGCTGATAGTATTCAGCATGTTTACGAACAAGCTGTATGGTTTAAAAAATAACTTTTATACTTTGACAGACTTTATAATTTACAGGGGAGGCCTTGACATAAAATGTAATGAACCTAAACATTTGAAATAAGATTGAATCACTTAAGATTAAATATTTAACCAAACCGATAAAAATGTCAATAAAGCTAAAAAATAAGTGAAACTCTTTCCTTATTTATTTAAATTTGTACCATTCTCAACAGCACCAATTAAAGTTCGTAAAAGTTCTTGAAAATATTTCTGGAAGCTGTAATACCCACCCCCGTTCCTCCCACTAACCAAAGACATCCAGGTTTGGTTAACTGGAGAGTCTAAATTGCCCGTAGGAATGAATGTTTGAGTGAATGGTGTGTGTGCCCTGTGATTATCTGTCCAGCGTGTATTCCTGCCTCTCGCCTAATGCATGCTGGGATTGGCTCCAGCAGCCCCCTGCAATCCTGACTAGGAATAAGCGGGTTAGATAATGGATGGATGGATGGATAAATGGAGTCATTCATCTCCGAGAAAGAAAGAGAGAGAGAGAGAGAGAGAGAGTGAGAGAGAGAGAAAGAGAGAGAAAGAGAGAGAGAGAGAGACCAGTGCAGCTAATCTAAGCCGGCCGAGTCAGCTGCATATTGGTCAGCAAGGACTCAAGGTTCCGGCTCAAGGAGTAGTTACACTCTTCATACAGTACAATTATACATGCTCTGGGGCCATTTAATGTATTGAGGGACCTTAAAAATTAATGGGAAAAAAGGGAATCAGTCTGTCCTTGTAAAGAAAGTTATTGGGTAGAAGATTCCTACAAGAGCCAGAGGAGAGCTCACACTGAGTGACAAAATTCAAAGAATGCTCAGTACGACACCAAAGAGATAATGCAGGCCTGAGCACTCTGAGGATGCCCTGCACTTGAAGAGAGGGAAAATAAGAGAATAACAGAGCTGGAAGAATCCAGACAGATTCCCACTGGGCTTGTCACTTCCCCTCCGATCCCTTCTCTGGCCAAGGGCCACTCATGCCTTGGCCGTTCTCACAGAAAACCTGGACCCGAGTCACATCATTGCCCTTGATCCAGACACAGCATCATGCGGTGGTGTCTCAAATGAACACTCTGAAAGGAAGGGCGGTCAATGAGGAGAACATTTCTGGAGGGAGTGTGGCAGGGAGTCTTGGTAGCTGGCCCCATCCTGGGGGGTCATGTGAGAAATCATGGAACGTACCACCCGACCTGCACAGGAAAGGTGGGCCCCCATCCAAAGTGCAGGCATTGAGAGAGCGTTTCCAAGGCCCGTCCGGGCATCCGTGCTTTCAGAATGTCAAAATTTCCATTCAAGTCATCCTGCTGAAAAGGTTGCTCTCAGGCACTCTCTGTTCCCCATCCGCCCCTCTCGTCTCTGCTCCTTTCCCTCAAGGCCATCCTTTGTGAGGTTTCCGCATTCAGGAAACTGCCCAAGCTCTTTCCATAAGCCCATACTGCTTTTCCTAAGAATGGAGTTAAAATGGTTAACAGTGATCACTTTCATTGTTCATAGCTTTATGGACATCTTTAGGCGTCTACTGCTGAGGGTTTGAATTTTTATGAGGATAATTTACTTTAGATCAATAACTTCACCTCAGCATGTTCATATCACAGTCCGCACAACCACACTGAAATGACTAACACTCTAGCCTCACATTAACAGCACAAAATGATATTGCCTTGAAAGAATATTCATGTATAAAGAGCTGTGGATGCACTCTCACCCAAAACGGAATATTTATTCAATGTTACGGCTAATATATGCCCGGGGATCCTTGTACATGGCTAGTACCATATTGTGAGGTTCAAACAGCATAATATTATAAACATGAATGAAACGTCCATCACGTTACATTTAAAATGAATGCTGCATGTTTCATGGGTTGTGGAACGCGACTAGCAGAATATACTATTATGCTACGCAAGCGGAGCTCCGTTTCATTTGGAAATGGGGAAATGAATTGAAACTGCATTTCATTTCGCAACGGGCCCCCGAGGGAGAACGACGGAGATTTAAGACGTGCCAAAGGACAACGTGAACATGACAACACAACATGCTCACAATCTGGGGCAATTTCTGCATGCAAGCAAAAGTTCGCTGCGCGCAAAGGCGATCTTCAATTTGCAGTCACGTTACGTTATTTTTGTGTTCCACATCTGGAGGGCAAGAAAAATCAGTGCCCTTTGTGCTTTTTACAGGTTCGCAATATATTACTGCTCTGGTAACTGACAGAGTGTGAAAGGCTAGATTTCCGCTGCTCAGATTTATTTATCCGTGCAAATAAAATTTCCCCGATCACTGTAGTCTTTTCCCCTCGTTTATAAAGATATTTTAATCGTGCTAAGGAGGAAACACAGGTTAACACCATATAAAATATCTCATGCCCAATAGGGATTTAAAAATTATTTTTAAAAAAAAATCTTATTTCTTACTATACCTTGGCGGGTCTACCCACGATTAATATTTACTGAACAATATTTATGCTTTGAATCTGGTGATGCAGGTGTAAACAAAAAAAAATAGCCTCAAAGCACAAACACAGGCCAGTGTTTCTGTTCGCATCAGCGCGTACAGTGTATAGCCTTGGGCCTGAGCACACTGTCCTGAATGCATTTGACCACCTGCTGTGGCACAAGCTAATCAGACAATCTTATGCTCAATACTAGACTGCAGGCACAGCTACAGTGCCTGACATGACACAATAGTTAGATTCCTACACTGATTGCCAGATAGCCTTTTGTCCTTGATTAAAAAATATAAAAAATATTTTATTTTATTTTTTTTGGCTTGGGTCCATAATAATGAAAAACAAAAAAGCAAATGCTGCAGTAACTGCTGAAAAAGGTATTTTAGGTTTTTAAGTAATGGGGGGGGGGGGGGGGGGGGGGATAATTAGATTGAAGGCAAACGTTGGCCAGATAGTGTTTACTACGTAAGCATCAATCACAGAGTCATTCATAAAGCCTTTAAAGTCTTAGGATTTCTCATAAAATAGCATAAAGACGAGAGCACCAATGCACAACCACAGTGCCTGACATGACACAATAGTTAGATTCCTACATTGATTGCCAGATAGCCTTTTGTCCTTGATTTAAAAAATATAAAAAAATCAAAGATATTTCATTTTTTATTTTTTTTGGCTAGGGTCCATAATAATGAAAAACAAAAATACTGCAGTAACTGCTGAAAAGGGTATTTTAGGTTTTTAAGTAAGGGGGGGAGGGAGGATAATTAGATTGAAGGCAAACATTGGCCAGATAATGTTTACTACGCACGCATCAATCACAGAGTCATTCATAAAGCCTTTAAAGTCTTAAGATTGCTCATAAAATAGCATAAAGACGAGAGCACCAATGAGACTTCTAATGACTCGAGAGTGCATTCAGAGCACTTAAGAGTTTAAGAGAAATGGCTGCTACAGTTCTTAAAGGGGCTCAAGAAGCTTAAAATCTTCATCCAATACTGGATGTGTACAAGCTCAACGATGACAATGAATGAATAACCCATTTAGACCCTGAAGAGATTATTTCAATGGCAGATCTAATTAGAGCATCAGTTACATCGCTGGCTTAAAGAATAGTTTCATCCATACTGAATTAAAAACAGATATAATGCTCGCCAAACAGTGCTATCTTTGCCACAATGGGTTAATTTTTCATATTTTACTGTACATAGCAGGTATTCAGGGAATTTGTTTCTGGTAGAGAATGTAAATGGGTGTTTATCATATAAAATTTACCAGCAGTAAGATGGTACAGTTTGCATTCTTCACTTTACTACTAAAACTCTGTGTTCCTTTATGATTATGCCTTGTGTACATTTATTTATCTATAAAAAAAAAATGCTATTTTCCTTCCTGGTAGCAATTTAAGTATATAAAGCATGGGGATGCTATTAGTCACAGCTGATTGAGCACCACTTATCACTGTTCTACAGTGGAATGAAATGACTCCATTCCTATTTGGAAGGCAATGTGGGAAAGCACATTCATGAGCTTCAAATGGCTTCCCTAGAAATGAAAAAAAAAGACAACCCGGGGAGTTTTTCCAAATTTTCTGCATGTCGGAGTGTTCCAAGCATCCGTATAACCCCTCTCCCAGGTGTAATCGTTTAAAATTCAAGGCCGGGCTGAAGCCCGCTCTCAAGAGTTTCCAAGTGATTTTGTGTTCTTCCAGGAGTACAGCCTCTTAATGAGTTAGCGACATTGTAACTGATAGTGAATGGAATTGTTTAACATTCTGTGCATCCTTTTCAGCCATGCATAATAAGACTGCAGAGAAACAGCAACGCAGCTCCTTTCCTTCCCATGCCAGCACTCAGTCCCCGCCGTGCTCCCCTCCCAGCTTTGTGCAGCTTGAAGTGTCATCATAGTTGCCACTATCTGTACGGATAGCTATAAAATGCATGACTTTTTCATAGTGAATCTGTGCCGCACGATCAGGGCTTGGCGTGAGGTGCTAAGCGGCGGGTCTCTGCTGCTAACAGGGACACTGAGGGGAACCCAAAGCCTAGGCCCTGTTTTGGGAAAGGTCTGCCCAGCACAGTGACAAGCTGCGAAAACGGAATGCTAAAACCGGGGCATGGGGTGGGGGGTACATACATTAGCATTCACACGTCGTGCCATCTCACATTCTCACATAATGAAGTCTTCTGCAGTGTCCAGTCAATGGCAACATAACAACAATAACAAAAAAAAGTACATGACGTAGAGGAGTGTGTGTGTGTGTGTGTGTGTGTGTGTGTGTGTGTGTGGTGGGGGGGGGGGGGGTGGGTTATTTGGGGAGAAGTCCTGGAATTGAGATTCATTGCAGAGGAAAAGATGTGTGAGAGAAATGAAATGAATCAGACTGAATTTATGGGCTCATGCAGTCCTTGTAAAAGAGTCTGCAGATTTAAGTGGGGAGCTCAGTCTACACATTAAATTGAACTTCATCTGGTTTTGCCCCCTGATTGGCAGCATACACAAGTAACAAGCAAGTAACGATATACAGCTAAAATAAAGGTCACATCCATCTCAACCAAGGGCAGTTATGAGCAGTATTGAGAAAATTTAAATAAATATACAAATAAACTATAACAAATATGTGTGCAAAAAAGAAAAAATGTATTTCTTCTTCACTGTAGTAAATGCGAACGTCAACAGAAAAGCTGATATGCTGCATGACAATGAAAAAATACCAGTGATTCTCAATAAATATAAGTTAAGAATTTCAAACTCTAAAATAGGTTGCTGTTATATGTTTGTGAGGAGAATTTAATGATCATTTTTGATGCATATGTAAATGCATTTTGAGGACAGAAGCTACATGCACAGACCAGCTCTACAGCTACACATGCACGCACACACACACGCACGCACACACACACGCACGCACGCACTCGCGCATGCACGCACTCGTGCACGCACACACAGTAGAACGCTGTCACCTTGGCAAACCCTAAGCTAAGCACAATACATTTGGATGACATGCTATATTTGGTATAAGGCTTTCAGCAACTCATCTTCATTGACAATGCTATATAAAGCAGCTTCTCTGGCTGGCATTCTGCGGAGTTAAGATGGCCCCTCTGCAACAGCACAGCACAGCACAGCACACTGGAGGCAGGTCAGAGGAGGAGATTAATGCTGATTTATCAGAGAGATGTTCTGGAAACGTCCTTGCCCACAGTGACTCCTGTGGGGGGTTGGGTTGTTTAGGGGGAGGAGGCAGGGTGTAGGAATTTAGCTACAGCCTGCCTGCTAGCCTTAACGTTTGAAATTTAAACAAACCTACAGTGTTACACCTTCGGTGAACTCATGAATTAATTCATGAAGACAAAAAAAAAAAACAAGCTCCTAACTTGGGATAATTGCATGCCGAACACAAACCGAAATATAATGTGAAAGTGGAGACCTTGGGACCTGTTCATAGTAAGCATTATGTAGGTGCTTTGTGCCTAAAGCCCTGCCAACCTACAGTGTCTTTTTGCTACAAGCGATTACAGGACGTAGCTATAACGAAGAACAAACATGCAGAAACGTTAGTATTCCTCAAGATAATCTACCACAAACAAAGAGGACACAGGAGAAGGAACGCAATGTTTGTAAATACTATGGTTGAATATGAATATTTTAGTGGCTAATGTTCACAGTGAGAAGGAGAAGAGAGGGATGTATCCATTGCACAATAATAACTTACCTGATGTAAGTTCTTTGTTGTTTGGATTGTGGTCCAGCTACTTAGCACTAATGGACTTTGTGGACTTTGTTAAAAAGCTAAAGAGCTGAAGTTCGATATGATATTCATTCTTTTTCTGCCTGTATCCTCTCTCTCCCTCTGGCAGACTACTGACTTGTGGATGACTTGGCTATTCAGCAGTAACTGTAACAATTATTTATAATAACAATTATGCCATTATCATTTGGTTGTTCATGCGCTTAAAGTCAAATATTGAAACTGCATTGGCATAACTGAACAGCAAGTACTCAAATATGATATTTCAAATTTACTGATACCTTACATGCTTGATTTCCCAGACAGCAGTACAGAAACTTTAGTGTACATACAGTAACTCTGATGCTTTGGCAGGCTGATAAGGTTAAAACCCTTTGATTTACAGCTGGTATTTTCGGTACCAAGCAGACTGGGGCTAAATCACACATTTGGCCAATAACCTACTGCAGATGAATGATTCGCCTTTGGATTAGAACCAGGGGCTTAGGCCTCATTTCAAAAAGTGCAGTGGTATATTATAGAGCTGTGTCGCTAAAAAGATGCAATATATGAACGAGGGGAGTGGGGTGGGGTGGGGGGATGTCATGCCTCCTGTACACTATGCCCATGTTTAGGACTAACTGACTTCTGTGAAATAAACAAATAGCTCAGGAGGCAAGATCCCCCACCCTGGGTGTGTCGACGTGTCCCTGAGCAAGACACATAACCCCTAATTGCTCCCAATGAGTTGATTGGTACCTTGCATGGCAGCCTTTAACCGTTGGTGTGTGAGTGTGTGTGTGTGAATGGGTGAATGAGAGGCATCAATTCTAAAGCACTTTGGATAAAAGTGCTATATAAATGCAGGTCATTTACCAGTTACAAATATTTTTGAATTTACAACAGATCACGGTAAGACTAGCGACATCAAAACACCGAAAATGTCTATCTTCTTTCATCATTCCAAACCCACATTTGCAATGCATATCAAATGCCCAAAAGAGGGCTGGCCCTCAGTTATGCATGACGGGACCAGCATCTGGCAAAATGATTAAATGTGATCGAAAGCTAACATCACAAGCAACATTGACGGCATACTGGATTGGTCGGCCGAGGGAAAGTATATCCCTGCTGGATTAGATTGGTCTGGCAGACCTGGCAGACCCAGGACCCTAATGCTTATTGGATCAAGTTAGACCACTCCTGCTGGCCTGCTGTGAGCTCCTGGGGTCAGCGTATATTTTCATATTGCTGGGAACTCGTGCCAGGTTGGATCATTACTCCACCTCACTCCACTGCCTGGTCCCGCGTGACTAACCACCGAAGATCAAGAAAAGCGCTGAGACGCATCCATCCAGCTTTGAAAGGGCCGAGGCAACAGGGAAGGAAAAGAGCAGACCTACGTTTTGAGTGACAGAGAAGAAGAAGAACCAGACGACAAGTCCACTGCAGCGCCTTTTGTACTGTACGTGTAGACCTTTGTCCATTTTATTCTATGCGATATACACCGACTACACAAAGCGAGATGTGAAATATCCCAGATGAAAAACAAAAAAGTACCATAACAGCAATGCACTATGACCACAAAAAGCTGTTGGTGGACAATCTGTGCTCACTGCCAAGAAGAACTGTGTACACTGCCACACTGAAATTCTTGTTGAATATTAAAAAATATGTATCTGTTTCATAATCTCTGCAGGGACCCTGAAACAGATATTGTACATGGCACTAAGTAAATGAAGGAGGTGCATGTATGTAATGCATGTAATGCACCCTGGATAGGTCCTTCTTGCTGTAAGGTGACAGTGCTACCCACTGCCACCTGGCAAAAGCATCATGTTCCCTCAAATGACAGGAGCATAACTAATAGCACAACTCCGAAGTACAAAATAAAATATGAAATGCGAATAGCATTGATTTTCAGTGCTAAGTCCTCAATCTGCACGGACCATCCAGAAAATGTAACCCTCCTGAGTAATCGTCTTAATCGCAAAGGAGGCTTGCGAGCTGCTGAACTGGCTAGGGTGTCCAGCCACCGGGGTCTAGCCGCATCACACCGAGCCACGAAGCACCTATTAATCCCCCAGCATTCTGGCATCCCCGTCCCTGCTGGAGATGCTTGTCAGACCCATTCCAGTCACATTAAGCGCCGCTGTAACTTGACCCGGCAGCACTCTCTCGCTTCCTAATGTCTCCGGGTTTCCTGGAGCTCGGCTGGACAATTCCCGACCAAGCGAGCGGGCCAGTGGCAGGCGGGCAGATGTCATAAACCCCGCGGAGACGCATTTCAATACGGAGGGAAGTGGAAGTGGGTTGTGCTGATGGTGGTGGAGGGAGGGGGGGCATGGTGGGTGGCAGACACCGCAAAAACAACAGGAACACTTTTAGTGTCTCTTGCTGTTTACTGTCCCTTGCTCATTCTTCACAGTACCAGCTTGATAATCTGGGGTTTATCTGCCAGCTATGAGCAGAGTGGAGGGAAGGGGGGGGGGGAGAACTGCTTTTTGGGGGTCACCGATGCCGATTTAAAAGATTCTCGAGCCCCCGCAGATATCAATGCACTTGCATTTTTTAATGACCTCATGTTGACCCCTTGCAACTGTTAGCAAGATACTTAATGTAACTGCTTCTTTGTGATCATTTACCATTTAGACTGTGCCTGCATTATATGTGTATTGCTGAGGAAAAATAGCACTTTGAAGCGAGACATTTGTCTGTGTGCATAAGCATGTGATGTGTATTTTTCTCCCTTTGTGGGTCTCTAGCACAGCAAGGTTGCTCTCCTCTCAAAAGAACGCAGACGGACGCATTTTCTCCTTCCTTCCCTTTCTCTGCGCCACTCACCGCTCTCTCGTCTCAGAACTCTCCTCTTGTCATTTCATCTCCCCAGACGCTTTACAACCACGGCACATAAATAAGCAAACAAAACAAAAAGTCCCGTGTGAAATCCATCGGATTGCAGTGATAAGAGCATCTCTTTCCATTATGAATGACAAGTTTATCGGAGGGAATATAGACAAATCCTGATGATGTGTCGGCTAAGAATAGACGCTCACTGATTTACACATAACATGCAGAAAAAAAGAAATGACCTTGGGTCCGAGCATAGCTTTAGAGTGAGTGACAGCAGCAGAGTACACTGCAGAGCAGCAGTGTAACAGTGCTCAGTGACAGTCAACTGAGCACTGTTACAGGGAAAGGGCAAAGTGGAAGAATGGCATGCAGTACCACATTATGCCCTGCAGGTGTCACTTTTCAGCACTAAAAGTCACACACAGAATTATTGATGACATACAGCGGTGACACTGTGTGAGCATTCACTTTCAGTTATAATTAAAGCCAAAAGTCCAAAATACGCTCCCAAGATTAAAAATGACAATAAAACAAATTCCCACACACACTGAGTATTGTGATTCTATAAAAAGTCCTGTGTATTCAGAGACATAGATCTATAAACCACACCAATAAGTCAAAGCCAGGCACTGCCCTCGTTCTCATAAATAACAAAGGAATCTCACATAAATGTCTCGACAGTGTGTAGTCCTCTTCCTTCCCGAGGCAGCCAAGTAAAGGCCTTTTATGAAGTGTTTTTCATTCAGGGAGATTACAAAAGGGCAATTTATTTATGAAAGGCCTCTTTACCTTCACCGGCTGCAACATATTAGGCTGACAAATAATTATCCATCACCTTAAGAGCCTGTCAGCTGAAACCTTTCTGATACGTAAATACCAACATTTGAATATAAAGAGTTTTTTTCTCTTGATGTATTATGAAATATGTTTGTTGTATACACAAACCAATGCAGACAACACACACAACCAATCACAGACAACACACACAAACAAGGTTATTATTTTTTTTTACCTCATACAGAATTAATGTCAGAACTGTGCCATATACTTTCTCACCCACTAAGAACACACAAGTAAGACACAAACCGGAGCATGTCTTACTGTGAAATTCATCTTGATGTGTATGTGTGTGCGTCTGTGTGCGTGCTTGTGCATGTGCTTGTGTGTGTGTATGTGTGCGCGGCTGTGTGCTTGTGTGTGTCTGTGTGTGTTTGTGTGCATGTGAGTGTGTGTGTGTTTGTGTATGCTTGTGTGAGTGTGTGTGCTGGTGTCTGCCAGGGCGAAAAGGGGAAAGGGGATGGGAGAAGGTGGGATGCTGGACAGAGACAGATGATCCCGTGACAGTCACGATTTTCTCAGAGAATTATGACCAGACTGGAACTGAGGAGATACATAACAAAGTATATGGGGAAAGGGTCGGAAAAGATGCCCTCGAGCCACAGAGGACCGATAAGAAGGGGCCGCTAACTCGATAAACTCCACAGCACGCATTGTCATTCCTCACTGCAGTCCAGCTGCCCTAAAGTCCAACGTGACCGCGGCCCTCCCCATCCCACCCCTTCCCTGGCAGTGAAGCCGCACATTAATCTGGAGATCTCAGCGGACGCCCCTTGACCTATGGATCGGGTCCTTAACAGGTCCTTGGGCGCCGGAGCGAGCTCCGCACTGGAAGACCACGCTCGGCGGTGCAGCATTTGTGCGGCTCCAGTGGCGCAGTGTGAGGCCCCCCATCACACGCATCTTAGATGAGCTGAAGAGAAAGACCAGTAAATCACTACTGCTGAACCTGACATGGCTCCCTCTGCCTCCCCGTCCTCGCGTGCTTACACAGCAACTCCACAGACAGGGAGTAGTAACATGAATAGAACCGCTGCTTATATTCCACACACACTACAATTCTTCTATAGTACAAGCGCCTGAGCTACCGCTTCAAACGTAATATCACTAGCAGCAGCAATGCTGTTACTTATCAAAGTTACATTACTGGTGACAAGACAAATAAAGCAAGATTACAAGATAAATAGAAGATCAGTCTCAAAAAATAATTTTACAGAATATACAGGTAATGGGGAAAAAGCAAAAAAATAAATAAACAAATGCTGGAGCATGTTATGAAATGGCGCAATAGCTTGGTCAATTTAAAAATAAAAATGTGTTGTTCGTAAGCTGTAATGACATGTTTGTTGAAAAGATTTCCTGAGCCAATGTAAAGATGGAATTTGTGTAGACGTACTATATCTCCATGCTCACATGCTTCTGTAATCAGAATCTACTCTACCTTTGCTTTCTGGAGTCACTCAATCAACTTCCCCTTGCATTCCCATAATTCCTTTGACCTAATTCCTCACTAACAGCAACTCAAAGCCATTATAGAAAGTTATTACAGTCCTGTCTACAATGGAAGGTTTCCCAGGTGACCAAAAAGACCAAACAAATGCCCCTTAACTCTGATTGGTTGCATGTTGGTAGGGGGAAAAAGGGCAAAAATGAAACTAATTGGGTCATCATCCTACATGTACAATAGTTGAGCACAGTAGTTCTCTCCATGGATACACTGAACAATTTTCTCTCCATACCAATTCCAGTGAAGAATTGCATTCACCGGGAAAGTATTGTATGCGGAGATAATAGGATACATACATCTTATTGCCGATGACTAACTATTACCCACGCTGTGGTCTTTCAGTGTGAACGCACGCAGAGGCACTGCCATAGAACAATAAGCCTCCCTCGGTTAATGACATTCAGATTGACGTAATCAATGTCCATGCCCGCTATTAGCATTCTGAATGTATCTAATGGAGCTGCTATCTTTTTTAATCACTGTGGAGAGAGTTTTCTCTGTACTTAAAATTCCACTCTGAAAACACTATTGGACACGCTTAATTATTCTTGGCCCTGCTCATTTGCTCTTGGGGGAGAGGTGGCAGTGATTGATGGGGGAGAGGGATAGGGTGGTGCACAGCCGGAAGCTCTGCTACCGCCCAACCCTCCCCTACCCCCTCCCCCCGGCATGTTCCCTCAGTGCATGTAATGACTGAGGCCGGATAAACAAACACGGGCGTGTGCTTTCTCGTCTCTCGCCGTGGCGGTCTGGGCCCACTGAGGGGAGCGAGTTTGGAGGTGGGGCGGGGGTGCGGTCGGGTGAGGAGGGGTGATGGTATCTCCCAGGGTGACCCCTTGTGATTTACGAGGTTATCTCGGCCCTCTTCGTCACCTGTTCATCCGGACGATGCTATCCCAGTCTCATTTCTCACATGGCCGATGGCTCGTTACCCATACCTCACCTGCGAAATGCGAGAGGGCCGGGCTGGCCGTAGCCCGCTTCCAAACTAATTCAGGAAATGGTGAAAGCAACCAATTTGTGCAGGTGTACTTCTTTAAGATGGCCCTTCCATTCATCCAAAAAATCAATCCAATTGAAAACAACGTGTCAGAGTGTCAACACCCAAAGACTTAATTCCCGCTGCTCCACATTTCTTCTCGCCACGTGATTGCCCTGACCCAGTCCCGCTGAAGGACATCTACAGTGCATTAATGAACAGCAATCACCTGCTCAACACCAAACACAGAATTAAACTAGAGGAACGGTCAGGAACTGGCATTCATCCTCAGAAAGATTCCATTTGCTAAGGCTTATCTGGGTCTCAGTGGACCTTTTTCAAACCCTTAGCTTCCATCTTCTATTTCTGGATGGACACAAGTCCCATTTAGTATTGATTTTGGAAATGGCCAACAACAGTACTTTTTACACTCACAGGTTCAGGTGACATAATTGAGGAGAGGGAAAAAAGTCTTCTACTTGCTAGTCCAGTAGTACCATGTTTCACCCAGTTTTTCTGTTCCTACCATCTTCAGAGTTAAAAAAAAATAATCAAATTTGCTACTAGCCATAGTGCCTTTTTTTCCAATTGGAAAATCCCTATTCATGCATTTAATGTCAGCTTGGCCTATTTGGTGTACACGCACAGAGTTTTAGAGATTCCAGTTCTAAATCCCCACTGACCTTATTACTTCAGTGTGATGCAGTCCCTGACTGCTTTTCGGATACATCTCCACCATGTGCCCCTACTGCAACAGATTTTAAGTGGATGTTACTCTTTACGACCGGATCATTTCTCACACGGAAAGCAATGCTATTTGTACTGAGCCTGTGACAATGCTGATAAAATACATTGTTGTACACTTACTCATGCGTATGACAACCCTAATCCAAAACCTTGAGTTTAGTCCATACATCATAATGAATCATGTTCGCACATGCGCTCACACGCATGCTGTTGCATATTCCTTATATATTTTCAAAAGCAAACAAGCCGCAGAGATTTCTCACCAAAGTAGCGCCCAAGGTCACAAAAATTTTCGTCTTGAGTCATGAGTCACTCCTGATGAGGGAACACAAGACTATAAATCTACAGTGAGACCGTCTTTTCTGCACTCTCTGCTCCTCTGTGTCAGCCTCAGCTCTTTTTATATGTCCATCTCTGCTTCTTTAACGGGAGCAACGCGAAACCTGTTTGCTGTCAGCCATTACAGGCAATATGGCGACATCATTACAGCAGCTGGCTCGCGCACACTGAAGATGCAGATTCTGTCAGATAAAGAGCTTCTGTACAAAGTTTGGTGCTGACGGGGTAAAACCACAGGCGGCAGAACATAAAGCCACAGCGCTATATGAACGCTGCGAGAAATACACTTGTCCCAGTTATTTTAAGGACATATCTTTGAAATATGGCGAGATGTGGCTATTGATCAACAGGGGTAAAAAAAATAAATAATAATAATAAAAATAGCTGGCAGTTCCTCAGAAGACATTTATTTTAAGGGAAAGGAAATGACAGCAGAGCTCAATAAAAATGGGAGGTTTGATGAATAAAAACTCATGTACGCATGATTTGTTCAAGTTTTGATCCCCTTAGGGCTGTTCTCTGAGATAGCATCAGTCATTCAACTTATAATTTGACATGTATTGGACCTTGAAATTAATATAATTTGAGCTTTTTTCCTGATAAAAGTCAATAAGTGATTGAAAATGGAATTAAGCGATGCGCTCCTCAGTGCTCAGTTGAGGGAAGAAAAGAGCTGAACCCGTTTTCAGACTGGGCCTGCAGATGCAATATGCCTGCCCTATGTCCTTAGGTGACTATAGGCATCTTTACACTGTAAAATAAATCAGTTGTGAAATCTGGGTCCATTAGAAGTAACATCCCATGATGTGAAACCTCTGGCTTGAATTGAATATTTGCCTTTGGACTTTCACTGTGTGCCCGAAGGTAGATAATGCATGTGGTACATGTTCACGCCACAGAGGGTGTTCTTGGCTGACAGTGTAAAGACAAATCTTGCTTGGAGCTTCCAGGCCTAGTCACGTAATAGGTAATTACATCAAAGATCATAGGGTGGGTGCCTGTGAGGGTGTTTCTACATCTGGAACAGTAGGAGATACTCTGATCATGGCATATACATGTCCAGACCTAGGCCTGTTTTTAATGGTTCAACAGAATACTTAGTCTGCAGTTAACTTCCATTCAGAAACACCAAAAATGCTTTGCAATGAGTATATGACCTTCGGAGAAGAAAAGCCCTAGTCAAATGTGCCCCAGCAGTTTTATAATGCCTAGTGCTACATGATTGTGCTGTGCGATAACAAAGAAAGAACACATCACCTCTAAATAGATACAGGGTCACTGCTGTAAAATTATCAGTGGAAAGCCACTCTCATTCAGAAACTATGAAGACGGTGACACAGTGGTTAACACTTGCAAGAATGAGGTTCCAGGTTCGAATCCCGGGCCAGCACGGATTAGTTTTTTATCAAATAAGTCATTGCTGGCACAATAGAATATATTATTTTTCAGTAGAAAAAAATGATCTCCAGTTAGTAACTGTCTATTAAAACACTTTTCTATAAATTATTAATTTTAAAGACAATAAATACAATCTGGCTGGAAGGAGGGATTTTTTTTCCTCTCTACTGGCAGTCTGACTTTATGCATATTTTAAACCATCTGAAGTTTGAGGAGTCTAAAGTAATTCAGTTCTTATAACGAACTTATCTGCATGAACATTCTCAATTTCAGACTGAAACAGAGGAAAGCAAAAATGCTTGGCCAAAAATGTAAAACTATTATTTATTTATTTATTTTTGCGACAGTATCCCTTTGAACCATTTCAGTTAGAGAGATGATCATTCATTAACCCATTTAGACCTAAGGCGCCCTCTAAAATAACATTCGAAAACTTAAGGCATTGTTGTAAACAACCTCCTAAAACCTGAGGGTTTTATGAAAAACTTGACAGAATTTAAAAAAAATGAATCCCACAATGCATTTCGCCTTCCCGACGTGTATTTCAGTGAATCACGATGCATTTCATCGGTCACGTGTCTTGAAAACAATGACAGCATCTAAAACGCGCTCACGTCGCATCCGGCCCTAAAGGGAGAAGCATGCAAACGTCGCACCCGGTCTTAAAGGGATATACATGCAAATGTTGCATCCGCTCTTAATGGGCTAATTGTGATTAACACCACATAAACACATTCATGTTGTGTGAATTTGAAGAATTAAATTTAATTCTGTTTTCAGAAAACACTAATTGTTCATTTGCATTGCCATCTTCGCGTGTAAATCCTTTTTTTATTTTTTTAGAACTGAAGCAATTTTTAGCACCACTGATTAGATTTTTATGGGAGACATATCTTCTATTTGACTAATTACAACTGACTTTGACAACTATTTAACTAACCACTTTTTGATTTAGAATAATGAGGAAAAAATAGCAAGGGTAGAAACTATTTGACAGTATGTATTGTTACACTTTAATTTTTACCATAGATACCTTTGTAAATGAGTCACATGAGGCTAAACTTGTTTTTATGAGAAATTTGGATGAAATATTTCCATATACTGCCAAAGGTGATTGTAATTCCTCTTTTATAAACCTGTACATCTATGTTGAGGGTGCCACGGTGGTATACTGTATCCTCACAGCAAGAAGGTCCTGGGTTCGAATCCTGTGTGGAGTTTGCATATTCTTCCCATGTCCGCATGGGTTTCCTCCGTGTACTCTGGTTTCCTCCCACAATCCAAAGACATGCAGGAAGGCTAATTGGATACTCCAAATCACTCCCTAGGTATGAGTGTGTGAGTGAATGGTGTGTGCGCCCTGCAATAGATTTGCTGCCTGTCCAGAGTGTATTCCTGCTGCCCCAATCCAGCGAGAAAAATGCTGAGCTCTTTTTTGATTAGCATAGAAATATAAAATCTAATAGACTCTCCAGACTCAAGGTAACCAAACCTGTTTCTTGAGATCTACAGTCCTATAGGTTTTCCTTCCATCCCTTACAAAGTACACCACATTTAACAGCTAGAGATCTGGTTGAGATGCTAATTAGTAGCATCAGGTGTGCCAAATTAGGGTTGAGAACAAAACCAACAGGTGGAAGATCTCCAGGAACAGGTATGGTGACCACTGCAGTAGACTGGTAATGACCAGTGGTACCTGCAAGATTCTCTTCCCAGGAGCACCGTGCATAACTCGTCAGCATCAAGACTCTTCTCTCTTTTAATTTTATTTAATAAACAAATACAAGGTATGGACCCGGAAAACACACCAAAATGCAAATGAATTTAAAAGCAAATGACCCAGGAATCTTCTTTTGATTGCAAACTCTTCTGTTATAAACAATTTCATGTTATCTATCGCATCTGTGTACCTTGGGAGAGAATCCTGCTGGCGCCACTGATAATGACCAATATACATTAAAGGAGGCAGCACAGACGGAGATATGCTTGGTTTGAGATTCCATTAGAAGGACATAGCCCCTGTATCACCATTAAAACCTGACCAAGCGATGCGATAAAGCTGGTAGGTAGTCAGTGCGATGAAAGGGGGAAAAAATCCTTCCTTATTGATCGCAGATTTTCAAGATGGTTGATCGGTACAAATAATACGTTGAAATTTGTAAACAAATTCATCATCTGCAAAATGGGATCCAGCATAAGGTACTATCTTGCTGCATTCGAGCAAGGAGAACTTGTAGCTTTCAATACAGGCATCCTGTCTATCATTGACTACACTATATAACAACTGCTTGGTCCTGTCAGTTTGTCCTACATTCTTGAGAACACAAGATACATTTTTCAAAAAATGCATTATTAATAAAACAAGGTGGATTTACCCATGTAGTACATACTACAATATATCAGCAGGAGTGAGTATGTGTGTGCGTGTGTGCGTGCACATGCATGCGCGTGCATGGGTGTGTGTATTCTGTTCCTTATATAAGTTTGTGAGAGTTTTTACAGGTTTTTCTCCTGACCTTACTCTAATTATTCTCCAGCTCGCAGCCCCCACCCCACCGGCAGGTCTAATGAGAAACCTGTCACCTCCTCCCCCTCCCTGAAGATCCCCCCCTTTCTCCTGCCCCGCCCCAACCATACACTGAACCAGCCCACTGAGTGCCATCAATCATCCCATTGCCTGCCCAAACACTGATGCCGCTCAATCATTCTACCTGATGACAGTTCAGACTCACCCCCACACCCCCCCCCCACCCCCCTTCCCCCTCACCGGGCAGGAAAAACACCAGGAAAAGAGGACGCGGAGGGCCAGGATGAAAATTGATGGGGTGCCGAGACTACCATGGCTCCTGCTCTGCTCTCTGCGAAGCAGCATAGGAACGAACAACAAGAGATGGCGTCTCTCTCTCTCTCTCT
The DNA here is from genome assembly GCF_018555375.3 of Anguilla rostrata. Lineage (NCBI taxonomy): Eukaryota > Metazoa > Chordata > Actinopteri > Anguilliformes > Anguillidae > Anguilla > Anguilla rostrata. The sequence continues at coordinate 13,654,596 of NC_057934.1, forward strand.
CTCTCATTCTCTTTCCTTCACTCTTCCTTTACCTTTCTCTCTCTCCCAACCTTATTCATGAATGCCAGCGAAAGCTCTTTAAATTCACACACTGACAGCGCAAACAATTTGAAAAGATTCCGCCAGCACCAGGACGGTGACCATGCGGAGACTCATGGAAATGAGGGCGCGGGAGTCGAACTGCTGACTGGACGGCAGGGGAGGAGCCGCATCCCTCGGGTCCGCTTATTCCTCTCCGCTCCGCCAAAGCGCGCAGCGATCGGCCTCCCGCCGAAACGCGGGCGCGGCGCGACCCGAGGCTCGTAAACAGCAGCTGGGCCTCGACGCTGCGCGGCGGAAGAGCCGCCTGTGGCTCTCCTCCTCACTTCCACCCCCCGGCGAAGAACTCCGGTGGCCAGTAAACTGCGTAAGCACATCCTACCGCCAGCTCTGAGAGAAGCGGTGTCTGCCGTAACCTTGGCATATGGTATACCTTATAAACACAACCAAACGTGGACTGGCACGTGCCTTGACAATATACAAATGCATGTGTCAGTGCTTTATGACCGACAGGTCCTTCTACGAGGCAGAGAACAGCGGGCCTGCAACTAAGAATTGCTCCAGTGCAACTTTTATATGGGTCTCCCGCGACAACATGCCACCGCCGCTGCATGGAATTCATGAATTTGTGATGGCAGAGAATGAAATGAGATAGGGGGAGCAAAGATGCTGAGGCAGCACACGCAGCGCTGAAACCAAACGCGGGAGCTGTAAATAATGACAATTGTAATACGGAGTGATTAAATTTCTCCGAGCCTTATGAGAGCGAAAATAAACAGAGGCTCGATTCTCGGCACAGGAAATGAACACACGCTGATTTCACCTTCGGCCAGGGAGGCGAAATCGAGGGAGAACAAATTCAATTTGCTGATGAAGATGAAAAGGCGTAGGCCGCGGTCGGAATTTCTTCGTTTCGACGGTACGGAAGGAGCCTTCCGCGGACTGTCTGCAAACAAGCGGGTCACCAGGACGCCGCCACCTCTGGCAGGTCAAAGAGCGAGAGCGCGGGGAGCGAGGGTTCGTCTCTCCAGCGGTCTGCTCGCTCTGGCGACCGAGCGGACCTCCTGCGGTTTGAGAGGAAGGAGCCTCAGCAGGGGGTTGGGGGGGGGGGGGGGTTTGGGAAGACGGTAATCTTCCGGTTGACCCCCCCGGAACTGCCAGATGCACGCTACTTTGCTCGCTTGTCTTGGCGCACCAAAAATAATCATTCACGGCACATGCAGAACGGACGTGGCGACATTATCCAGCGTGTCACACCCGACGCGTCTGAGCAACGTGACTCATCTGTTCATTCGTGCACAGAAGAACGCAGAGGGAAGTGACATATCAATGATGCCCCAAATAGCATTTTTGCATGGTCTAAGAACGTAACTGGCGAGATTAAGTGAGCCACTGATATATTCTATTCACAGTATATTCTAAAAATAATTTGCCGTGCCCTAGAATAGTTATACCATCCTTTTTTTTTTGAACACTTTTAGTGCTTTTAGTACTTTAGCTGTCTAATTTGCATTACCGTTTAGCTGGATAACTAATATCACGTCTCTGATTCTTTTTTTTTTTCTCCAGTCTTTGCCCTGTAGTTTAACTGGCAGAAAAAGCATGCGTAGAAATTATTATTATACAATGCCTGGAGCTTACCAGTTTAGTTGGTGAACAGTGTGATTCATAGATAAGTTATTTGTATGTACATTATAGATTAAATGTGTTTCTTTGACATACCTCATGGTTTAAATGATGGCTTTTAGTTATGAACTTGTTTATACAAAACAATTCTTTACCATTTTCAAATTCATTTGGCCATACTGCTGTTGAAAAGATGAATGAATAGCCTAAAAAGGATTCTCTAAAGAAACAAGACTTACTTTGTGGAAAACAATAACATGTTTTAGGTTTGTCACCGTGGGAACAGAGTCTCACTACTCATTCAATGAAGTCAAGAGGGGTGATAAAGGGAACCCAATGAAGATATAACTGTGAAATCATTCATCAAACATTGATTTTTTATTGTACACAGTCACTCTCAACCCTGCAATGTCGACATATAATATTTCTTTCAATGACCTTTTTTTCTTTTTTTGACAAAATGCTTTCTTATTACCATTATTAATGGAATAATGGAATCCTAAATCAAATTTAATGTTCCGTATGTCTCTTCAATCAAGCTGGGTAAAAAAAAGAGAAAGAAAACAAATTCCGTGCAAGACTGTGTCAAGTTATCTTGCATAAATTACACAAACATATCAATCATTTGAAAATACCCAAGCAACGGTGAAGAAAATAAAGAAAATATGGACTGTGCAGCGGATTGGCGCTGTCAGATTTAATGGCAGCAGCGAAGCTCGCACAAACCATCGCAGCACTGGGTTGTTACTTATTTGTCCAAAAGGGAAAGAAAAGAGCTTAACTGCAGCTTGGCGTCAGTGCAGGTGGCAGATATCCAGGAAAACAAGCAAAAAAATTCTCTTTACAAAAGACCTTGAGTTTCAGCTCATGGCTCATGGTAGGAAAGTGCTCACCTGTCACATTTGACAGGCGCAACAAGACAGCAGCATCGTTTTTCACAAAGGCGAAGAGCATCCCGCCTACAACGCCCCCGGTGACTGGTCCGCGGCGCGCGCGAGAAACTGCCAGAAGAACAACGATCCAGACAGCGGAAAAATACCCGGGCAGACTGCTCGCACTAGATGATCCCTATTAAAAAAAAAATAATAAAAAATAAAAAACTTCACCGGTAGACGTGCGACAGTACGCCTACTGCATATCCCCTCTCCTAACGTTGCAAAAATAAATGAAAGGACAGAATGTGCCAGGCTGACCCAGCCATTCTTACATCTGTTATTTCAAAACAGTTCCACGGGGTGTGCTGTGTGAAAAGAAACAGCTCCACCAAGTTTACAACAAAATGAGCGCTGTCGTCATTGCTGGGTTGACGCCGCAGTTTCAAAATTAGGGCCCAATATGAGATTTAAAAAATAATGGACTGAATAATAAATTTGCTTGGTCAGGTCAAGTTCAGCATCACTGCGATTCACAACAAGCTGACACCTCCTTCATTTTGACTGGCACTCAACAGATGATCAGGGAAGCGAGCAAGTGGAGTGGTTACCTGCGGCTAAAAATACGCATTCTTAAAATGCAGCTGTTCCATCATATCCATATGCATGAGAGCGGGCCACTTCTACTCCTCCGTCAGCTGTGGCTGGCCATCTGCCAGCGGTGGAATCTCTGAATCTCAGTCCACTTCTGTAGGACAGTTCTCATATGGTGCTTATTATGGGGGAGTGGGGAGGGGGGGCACAAGTGTACTAATGATCAGTGATGCACAGATGTGCTGCCCATTTAGGGCAGAGGGATATGGCAAAGCGGTTCTGCTCAAAGGACAAGGCGAAAGGGTCAGGAAAATTTGTCAGTAAGATGCATAATGTATGTATTGTTGTGGCATAGAGCTCTTACCTGTCAGTTAAAGGTGCACTAGGCTGCCGTGAGTGTTTATATATGAGTAAGTCTGTTGCTTTATATGTGATAGTCAATGCATGTATTTTGAATCTGTCTTCATGGGTATAGATGCATTAATGCGTTTCTTGCGGGTCTGTCTGTGAATGTACAGAATGTCCTTGCATGTGAGTGTGTGTTTGTGTGTTGTGTGTTCATGCCTGCATGTGTGTATGGGTGCGTGTGTTTGTGTATGCATGCGTGCTTGTGTGTGTGTGTGTGTGTGTGTGTGTAGGTGGGTATGGGCAGGCGTTTAGGTGTGTCTGTATGCATGCAACTGTGTGTAGGTGTCTGTATGTGTGTACATGTGTATGCGTGTGTGCAGTGTATGTGCAACAATGTGTGTGTATGTGTCTGTATGTGCGTGCGTGTGTGATGTGTGTGTGTGTGCATGTGTGCGTGCTGTGTGAGCCTGTATATGAGTGACAGAGAGAGAGGGGCAGAGACAGTGAAATTGGCTGACCTGATGGATGAAGACCTGGGCTCCTCGGGGACTGAGCAGCAGTATGGCCCTCCGCAGCGTGTCCCTGTATCGGTTCAGCTCCTCCGTACGCATGGTGGAGAACAGGCTGGAGAAGACCTGGCTGATGTTACGGTCCACCCTCTGCAAGGACACGTCCAGACCCTGACGAGACGTCTGGTCCAGGAAACTCTGCAGGCCGCGGATATCTGCGGGAGAAGCAGAGGGAGTGAGCCGCAGATCCAGGAGACACATCGCTAAACAGCGGAGGCTGATTTGTGCACATAAATGCTCTTAATTACACACCTCCAGGCTCAGATGCACATTAAACACTAGGCATATTTTTTCTCATTATCTGAAGTACTTCAGTAACATGGGTTCAAGATTGCACAAGCTCTTATGTGTTCACACTTAGATCTTTTGGCTTGACAACGCTAACTAACTGTACTTGCACCTATTGCACCCCTGTCTACACAAACGTGCTTGAGAGGAGCAAAGACACTACCAGTAATAATGAGCTGTAGGAATCGCAACTATATTTATAATATTATGCTACCTTGTTTGTCTCGTAGCAACAGTCAAGCTGCAATGAGAGTTCTAACAACATTACATTGTAAACAGACACAGATGTTGTTGTACTTCAATAATGTACAAATTTTCCTTTCCTGCTTAATTTTGTATCTGTTCTTTCAGTTGCATGCATCATGTGGGTGGTATACCAACCACAAAACCGATGGGACATTATGGTAGACGCGCACTACTGACTGTGCAGTTCACTGTGCATCTACCATTCATACATGCAGGGCCATACTCATTTGCATATTAACTCAAAAGCGGTTTCACTACCTGTCTCTAACAGGTCTTCCTACCATAGGTGTCACTCCCTTCCAGAAATCTAGTGTGTTTGAACTTGATGGTATTAAGTACTGAAAAGAGGGCTCACAACTACAGTATAATTAGCATTCGTTTGAACATACCCACAGATGAAGTGAATTAATACATTGATAACTTTCAAGGATTTTGATACGAACCAGCACAGTTAATGGAACCGTTTCAATTACAGAAACTGCAAGTATTCATATAGATGTTGAATTACAAAGGGATTCTGACTGGCTGGGAAATGAGATTCATCAAAATCAGCAGCTTAAGTAGAAAGGAAAATTGGTATATCTTCAGTGCTACTTTCCACATGGAGTACATTTGCCTGCAGTTATCGCCATCCCTCAGAAATAAGCCTCCTACCATGAAATACTTGAAATACTACAAAGAAAATGTCAATTTCATGGTCAGCTTATTTTGGTCAACAGCTGAACATGGCTTGATTTTTACACTACTTAGCCTCAAAGACCCACAGAAAGTTCTTGAACAAGGAAAAATGCTTGCGCACAATTAAACCAACTGGTGTGGATAAAGGCTTTTCTTTTAACAACTTTACACTTCCAAAGCGATTTCATGGCCAAACCTCAAGGCATTGCTACAATTTGATGACTTCATGAAGCTGACGGATCTGCTAAAATTGGACCCTACCACTGCCAGTGATTTCAGTCCTGTAGGCCTGTTGAAAGTAGAATAGTTTTTCCATTTGAGCCGCACCTCATATACACATAATATAGGCTTATTGTGCTCTATTGAAATTGAACTATGAAGTGGTGAAAAGTAGAATTAAGATGAACCTAAATGGCCAAACAGAGAATCCCATGGGAGGGATAGAGAGAGGGCAATTTCCCTATCTTTATTTTTTTTATCTTATACAGATTCCAAATATTTTGAATTAAATTGACATATTTGCTGTTCAGTTCTTTTAATTTTCTAATGTTATAGAAATATTTATAAAATATTGAGTGCATGGAGTGAAAATTCCTTGGGTTGCAAAAATTGTACATTTCTATTCTACATAATTCTCAGTAAGAAGAAGAATTTCTAAAATCTGGCATATAGTGGTATTTTTCTGTGCGCCTGGGGTTGAAAGCCAAGATAAGTGCGAAGGCAGAGACCAATTCAGCAACTGTTTTCTGTGCCATTCAATATGCAATCCTACTTTCATTTACTGCAGAGCAGTTGGAGCCGTACCATTTGTCGAAAATAAGCAGACCCCAGATTGTGCCTTTCAAACACCAAATAACTCCTGGAGAGCATGTTCCAAAAATAAAATTAAATTAAAAAAAAAAACATGTTTTATTCGGATCTGAACTGAATCATTTTTCAGAGAGAGCTGGCATGTTCTTTCTCTCCAAGAATCCACATTTGTGTAAATACATTTTTAACAGTAACATTGTTTTTTTTTTTGCACTATATACCGGTGGCATGGAATCAAGGTTGGTCTCCCCCGAGCTGACTTTGTTCATCCTGTAGGCACTATGCCATTTACGAGCTTGGATACGGAATTCCAACCAAGTCTTTTAACGTTAAAATGTAGTTACTCGGCGTGTGCAGGCTGAAGCAATTTACTGTGCATTGTAGCTGTTACCTGGGCCATTGTGCTCCATACTGGGCTGCCTGTCCGCCCTTCCCAGCTGTCCACCGGTGCGTTTGCAGAAGAAAATTTGCAGGCCTAAGTAATTCGGCGGCGTCTGGTGCCCCCTTTGTCATTTTCTTAAGCGCCTCACGCTGCCGTAGTTTGTCTGCACAAAATCACTTCGGCGACCTGAAGAATTAAATAATGATAACACGCCGTAGATGCCATCTGTTTGCGAATATGTCAAAGTTTACTCAAACGTATACCGCACTTGTTAATAATGACGATATTTCTTTTCAGGAGACTTTTTTTCATTTTTGTTATGGACTAACTGAACCGTATCAATGAAGTGCGAACCGTTGAAGAGGTTTCAAATTATAACTGCCGCTGTGATATGTGTTTGCAAGCGGAGCACAGATTGGGAGTCTTTCACCTTTCTTGGGTAGCCGGTTGATTCCAGTATATTAGGTGTGACAGGTGGCTTGTAGGAGCACAACTCCAGCTGCCTTCTGTCCCCCGTCTGTCCTGCTCTCTTTTCCCTTTTTCTGCCATACAGTCCTAATAGAGCAATGCTGTTCCTTCAAAATTACTCAAAAATACCTGTTTTGAGTGCTTTTACCCACACTGAGAAAGCAACCGGGGGAAAACTACCTTTATATCTACAACATAAAGATAGTCATCTCTACAACACATAGTTCAGAAAGGCTTACATATTTGAGAGCTAACCAAAGAAAAACAAATCACGACATCCATTTAACTTGGGAAATGGACACTCTCTATTATATTCAGAACACACAGTGTTTATATTTCTTCCTATAGGACTATTATAACAGTCTTTTGATTAACCTTTCTGATACTCTTCACTCTTGCATAAAAGCATGACCTAGATTTTGAAAATACATACTGTAGAGCCATTTTTATATTGTTTTTCCTGCAGGCTGTGTTTGGGGCTAGAGAGTCTTAGTATAGACTCATCTGATCTAGCTATAGTGGTGGTGTTCACTAATTATTTACTTTTATACATGGATAGATCCATCCATCTGTATTAAACTGTTTTACAAATATGGTCTGCTTCATTTGTTTTGCACAAGATACAAATAACACAAAATATACATTAGCAAACATAATACTATACAACATCTGTAACTGAGAGATGCAAAAGACCTCACACAATCTTACTTTTTTTCCCCCATAAAATTAATATTTTATCCGCAAACAAAAATATCCTAATCGAAAGCATAATGCTTCTGTCAGGCATGAAAGGGATTTATTTGTTTATTTAATTTTATCTGCCAGAAATGTGTGAAGTTTCCAGAAGCCGTCTTGCTGCTGCTCACAAGCTGGTGACAGCTGTTCTCATCTCGGAGAAATTTAACTAAGGCACTCAGGGGTATCATAACGAGCAACATAACCGATAATCAAAGAGGAACGAGGGAGCAAGTCCCCCAAACCGGCGGGTCCACAGCAGTCCCTCTCCTGACGAGGCACACATTTTCTAGGAGAAGGCAAATTTGCGGGGAGGGAGAGAAAAGATCTCCCCCTGCACATTAAAAAATGTTTGCTCTTCTCTACCGAGCCTCAGACAGTGCAAGACTTCAGCAGGGGCAGCCCGTGGAGTGTGGAGAGTTCACACACACAGACACATGCACAAACACACACAAAGGCTTACGCTTACTCCACAGGTTGAGTGGAGAGTTATGTAACTTGGGAGGACATTTTAATGAGATCTTAGCAAGAGCGTTACAGTCTGACCCACACAGGTCATCTAAAATGCAAGAACGAAAATAAACAGAACCACAGACTGATTGTCACTCCCTTTCCTCCCCTCCTCTTATTACAGACTTATATAGCCGATTTTCACTTCAGTCCCTTATGACATTGCATTGTCACATGACAATAGTTTTGGCACAAGCATCAGCAAATGCAATATTGTAGAGCAGGAGTGTCAAACTGAGGGGCTGCACTGTTGACGGGTTTTGTGGTTTTCTTTCAATCAGCTGCTAATTAAGGCCTTGAGAACAGGGTGTGTTGATTCTTTAGCCAATCAATGACATAAATGAACCACTGGTGCTGAGAACACCCCAAAAAGCAGCAGAAACTGCGGCCCTTCAAAATTGTAGTTTGACAGCTGTGTTATAGAGGAGCGTTTCATCACTGGCTAAAATGACTACATCAGACATTGACTACATCAATGTATTAATGGACAGGTCGGTCATGAGATATCACTAAAACACATTCAAAAATATAAAGAGCTTAATGAGGGATATTGTCATCTGTTTTTCCACTCTTGATGTAGCATTTTCTGACAGTTGTGGAGCTCGGAAGTTTCTCACTGGCAGGGAGAGATAACAGAAGTGCAACAGAGGAGCGCTTTGGGGCAAACTCCAGGCACATAAAGCTTTGAAAAGATGAAACTGGGAGGGATAAGTGTGTATCAATCACAGGAGAGGAAGCATTGCCGGCTTCCAAGAGCTCATTGTATCTGTGTGCAGGAGGGGCCGTACCTTGCCTGCTCATCGAAAAGTCACGCGTGAAGATATACAGAGAAACGCGCAACGTTCACATCGAAAGAACAGCCTTCCATATCACAGACAGCCCTGTCTCAAAACAGACATTTACCCAAGTGTGAGAGATAGCAACTGACAGATTTTCATTCTAACTACTACACACATATGAGTGTTTTCTTTTATTTACATAGATGATCTTTTTTCATTGAACGGATTTTATGGCATTTGTGTGTTTTCCTTAAAAAAAAAATCATGTGTTATTGAATTTCTTGTCAGTGTATCAATGAAAACAAAATAAACAAAAACCTAGATAAAATGACAGCTTTTGCTGGCTGTGTGGTGCTGTAATCTTGCAGACTTTGGGAGTGACAGGCTGGGTGACAGCTAATTTCGCTTCCATCTTTATACAGGACAGCCTTTTAATTACAATCTCCATTCTACCTTGAAATGCTCGTGTGTTCGACAGTGTGTGTTTTATTTCTGTTTTCGGGAAGAACTGAGCCTGTGCAAGGACAGCTGTGACATTTGCTTAAGTATCACACGGTGACCTGTCTACTGTTTAAACAGAAGTTTATGGAGGAGACTGCAGTATTGAATATCCATAAGGTTTCTTTAATAACCTTCCGAGGACTTTAAGAAAAGACGTAAGGACAATGAGAACAGAAGGAACTAATATAGATAAAAAAACATGACCTTATATTTCAACTGACTACAGTTCAGTTTGTTCTCCCCCTCTGTGTTATGGTGGTGTCCAGATTCTGGCGTGACTTTGCGCTCAACAATCTGTCATGACCATCTGCCCCGTTGAGACAGAAGCCTTGGAGAAACATGTCACCTCGCTGGGGTGTCATATGTCCGTCTGCAAGCCAGTCAGTACACCTAAGGAGGAAAACAATGCTCCTCTTCTAAACGAAGTTAATCAATACAAAAATGAGAAAAGGGTCTGAAGGACAAGGAAAAACAAACAAGCAAACCTTGGCCTCTTGGTGAAGTGCATGCGTAATCTTCCGATAATGTCTTTGTTTCATCCCGCTAGGTAACACCCGACTTAACACGCGCAATGCATTTCAACTGTTAAGGTCTTCTCCGGGTGCTGTTTGAGGAAAATGTGATGCATCTGTCATAATCAGATATTGAAGACATTTTGTTCCGTCCTCCTCTTCTCTATCGGTAATGCAGTGTTTGCAATGTGCTAGTCTGTGCTTATGAAAAAGACAATTGCTTTGACACCGAAGGTGGCTGGCATTGTATGCATTTTTTAATTGCTTGCAAACATTCCCCTTGCCCTGAGAACACATGGAGGTGGTGGTTTCAGAAGCATGTATTCTATGTTTAAGCAGGTGTACTGCTTATTTGGTGTGTGAGCAAACACTGATTAATCTGAGACTGCAACAATGCTGTTTTCTTGTAAAAAGGTTTCCGATGTTTATCCTGCCTGCAGGCAATAAATAATTAGACCCCCTGCCACGGCTACAACTCCTGGCTGCAATTAACCAATCTATTGAGGAAAATGATGTTACCACCTTCACACCTACGGTAAACACAGCTCTAACTGTAAATAAGAATTACACTAGACTAAGGAAAGCATTCTGTTGTGTGCTTAATCCAGGGTAAAGCAACAGACAGGTTGCACAGTAGACCGAAAGGTTACAGAAAGCTAGACCGAAAACTTCAATTTCCCCAGGAATTCTAATGGTAATTTTCCACTCTATTGCTGGAACTAGACTGGTTTACTTAGTTCTGGTTTTTGGTGATTACTATTATCTTTTTTTGGATGTGCTAACCTATGGTACCTGTTATTCGCAAACAGTCTGTTGGTGGATTTGGTAACCTGCAGAACTATATTGCTTTTGCAGTCAGGTTGTACAGGGTTGCCCAAATTCAACTTCAGCTAGCTTCAACTGCCCAACGTGACACTTTAAAGGGTACTAAAAAGTTGTAATAATATTCAGTGTGTGTTACAATATGAGAGCGGCAGTGATGCATTGGGTAGTACTGTCGCCTTCTGGGTTCAAATCCGGCCTGGGTCTTTCTGTGTGGTGTGTGCAAGTTCACCCCCTGTCCTCTGGGTACTCCAGTATCCTCCCACAGTCCAAAGACATGCAGGTAGACTAACTGGAGACTATAAATTGCCCATAGGTATGAGTGTGTGAGTGAATGGTGAGTGAATGGTGTGAGCCCTGCGTTAGATTGGCGGCTTGTCCAGGGTGTATTCCTGACTCTCCCACAATGCACCCTGGGATAGGCTCCAGCACCCCCCGTGACCCTGCCCAGGACTGTAGACTGCAATCTTGCGTCCATGAGTTGATACAAGCAGATTGAGCTGAAGTGAATGAAATTAGATTTTAATCAAATGCAGCATTTCATGTTTCAATGTATGTAATTGTTCTATGATGAAGCATGACAACTGATCAGAATGGTGAATTTAGCAGCCTGAAGATGACATTGTAATATGATTTTCATACCCTTGAGCATAATTATCCATTAAAACGGCTTTCGAAATGAGGCATAAAAAGCAGCCAATAAATGTGATTATACAGCACTAGATGCCTTGTACAGCAGGCTGGCTTCACCAAAAAAAAACAAACCCTGCCATTTCAACTCTGTCATAGTTTTTGAACATGAAAAGATGACTTTTTTTTTTTTGAAGGGTAGAAGTGAGAAACAGCTTTGTGCATTCTTTATTTTAAATGGCAGTTAAATGTTCAACACGGCTCCTTTTCCAACAACAATGCATTAAATTCCTGTGACACAAAATTCATCATGGCTAAGCTGGATTAGAAGAGTAACCCGCAGGAGCTGGTGTGACTACTGAAGTCTCCCTGCGTGGAAACGACCTGCCCTTCATTTCCACACCAGGACTGCTTCCGGATCCTTCTGTCCCAGAGGAGGCGTAACAGTGTGTCAAATACAGGGGAAAAAGCGGCCATCAAAATCGGGAACCAATAGTAGGATTAAGACAGAATTATACGTCTCCAGACGCCATGTGGCTGTGTCACATATCTAAAAGGTTCTCCAATAATGGGAGCCTATTTTTAGCCTGCCCGGCATTCGCCATACAGCATAAGTAAGGGCTCCAGTGTTAGCGTCCCGTTTCACCATGGCTACGGCCGTGCGGATGTCCCCCGTTTCAAACGCATTTTCGGAAACGACTCATCCCAGACGGGCAAAAAAAGAAAAGAACTTTCCTGCACGTGTCAGAAGTTTTTGCTTTAGCAAACGCCCAGTGTGGATGACGGTAAGGTAAACTATGCATTTTCAACATCTATGTGCAAGTTGCTTAGATGAAAATGATTTGTCGATCTCTAAATGAAAAATATAGTGTACTCCATGAGAAAAACTACAGTTGCCGTTGCACTTATATTTCTGGCCCAGCGCACAGACTCTCAAGCACTGAACCCTCGTATGTTAATCATGACATTAACCTACATCTGAGTATTATGCTTCAATGGACTATTCTGTTGCTAACCATTTTCAGTTTTTTTTTGTTCTCTTAGTTGAAGCCTTGATAGGTACAGCACTGGCCCTGTGGTCATGGCGATGGCACTATGGGAAACCCATTAGTAGAGCATCAGGGTGGGGGGGTGGGGGGGGGGGGTGGGGGGGGGGTTTGTTGTATTGTTTTAAGCAGTTTGTGTTACATTTAACTTGTATGAAAAGTGCTATACAAATAAAGTCTGATTGATTGATTCATAATGCCCTTTATGCAGTTAATGCTTTGTGGGCAGTTAGTGGAATGGAGCCAATGCGCTACCCAATGAGGAGTTGGGTTCTGTGGCTCCCTCCCTAAGTGTGCTGTCATAATGTCATAACAACCAGTCCCCACTCTGTTCCAATGCTCTAGCAACGAAAGGTGCCAATAGATAACCGCCACTTCCCTGTGCTAACTTAACTGAAGTTAAGTGAACACATATTAAAGACAAATATACCATCTTTTAATTGACAAAATGAATAAACATCGCTGAAAAGCCAAGGGAATTTAAATGAGAGAGCCACAGACCCTATGACACTGTATCATATGCAGTTTTATTTCAGATAAAATGTCCTCACCAGTTGGCAGGTCACTGGAAGGGGCTTCTGAGGGTTCAAACATTCAGACATTGGCAGTTATATATATACACAGCATAACACTTGTTTTTCTTTTTTAAAATCTACTAATATGAAATGACAATTATATTGTCTGCAATACTTAATGAATTACTGTAAAGTGTTAAAAACCTAAGCTGTTTGTCACAGCCTTCTTAAACGAGGCTGAGCAAAGGAACATATTGTTATGAATTTCACAACAAGACCAAAGCCACATAGTTCCACTACACTGCCAAGCCAAAAGAACAGTTTTGCCAGGGTGAAAGTGTATCTATTCTGTGTGCCAAAGTATTGAAGTCCTGCATTTGTTTTTACTTTCCACCAGGGACAAACATTAGACTTGGCATACTTAAAGACCCTAAATCCACCGCCTGCTAAAGAGTATCTTGCAATGCCATGCTGCAATGCAAGAACCATGGATCGGAAAGATAGATTTTTTTTTTTTTTTTTACACGTTTATGCAACACAATGGATTAAATACAATAAATGGACAGTCAATAGTTGCCTTTTTTGTTGGGTAAGTACCATTTTTCACTCTTTCACGCATAAAGCACACTTATGCTGGGGACTGAGTTTAGTTTTATGGCCTCATTTAAATGATCTGACATCGAAAATAATATATGCGGCTACATGAACAGGCACATTACGAGCAACATCATACACTGTGATTGAGAAATTTTAAGAACTCAATATATTTCGCTCTGTGCAGCAACTCCGTAAGTAATAACTTAAATTGGTGTGAAAATGATAGTCAGTGTATGCTGCGTGGTATCTATCAACAGCAGTTTAACATGCACATCATAACAGGAAGCATGGGCCATTTGCCATTCTAAACCAGTAACTAAGAGAGTTGGGAGAAAATCAACTGAAATAAGCAATCTCTACAAATCAGTTGCAAATGAGGTTCATTGTAGCATGCATGGATTATGAAGCTGGTATCATTCCCTTGTACTCTTGCTCTTGTAACCATATAGTGCAATTTAAATTTACACCCTGTTGGCTTAGAGCAGCGTTACTCAACTATGGGCCCTGCAGACCACACCGCCGGCAGGTATTTGCTCCAATACCTGATTTCACAATCTGTTTTACCACCTTGGGTCAAGAATTCAGCTCATTAGTGAAATCAGGAGATATAGCCTAATGTATGGAGGGAGCAAATACCTACTCACACTGCAGTCTGCAGGATCTGAAGTTGGGGAGCCCTGGCTTAAAGTATTGTTTGTTATATTTTTTTGAAGGTGTGTGGGTTGCCAGTTCTCTCCATGAATTGATCTTTGATCTTTTTCTTAATACTTAAAAATTGGCTAACTGCTCTTTCACAAAAAAATACTGTACCATCTAGGGTTTTACTGGGGTTGGATAGCTGGAAAGACTTCACTCGATATTGAGAACCAGTCTGCATGCATTATGTGTGCTCTTGAAAATAAAATATTAAAATCTTTCAGTTTTGTAACAGTTTTTACTCTACCAGCTGTATACTGCTGGCCTACTTCCAGGTAGTCTTCTTATTTTGGCTTGTTATCGGGCACTTAATGTTCCCTATAGCATTACATAATATTTTACCACTATGCATGCTGTATTGGTGTAAAGGTAACATTTAGCAGCTCATTAGAGATAAAATGTGTTGATACTGCTGCCATCTTTAAAAGTACATGGCCTCTTCTTCTTGGTCTCTTCAAAAAACAATACCCATATCAGAAGAAGCAAAGCTCAATATACCATATGTGACACATTACTATGTGTGTACAGATAGAGTGTTTTTAACATCACATATACACACACACACACACACATCCACATTAAGTATTTACATTTACCGGCTGCCATTTTGGGAGGTGAATTGTGTTCGACTGGTACCGGTCCCCAGAAAATGTGTCCAAGAATGACTTCTGTTATACGCATTTGTATTTTGGAAGCAGCAGCCAAAAAACCTTTTTAAAGGCAAATGGTAGGAGTCTGTAAAGACCCATATTAAGACATACTCACAATTATTCTATAAATACTGTGGAGATACTTGATATTCATTGTTTAAAACAGATCAAAGTATTGTCTTCTCCCCCTCTCTCATTCATAATGGCCATAGATTTTACAGGGTACTTAAAATTAGCATTGTGCTTTATTTGAAAGTCCCAGTACTTGAGGGGAGAGAAGAGGAGAGAGGAGCAGAGCTTTGAAATGGATGCCCACATTTTTAGTGGCTCGGTGAAAGGGCCGGGCTCCCGCATTCCCGGCTTGATTATGAGAAAGCAATTACAATGTGCCGAAAGTCTCGGTGAGCGCTGACCTCCCCGACTGCTCGGGTGACGGAGCGCCGGCTCGGTGACGAACGTGCCAATGGGACGGCTCATTGGTGAGTGGGCAATGTTATTAAACTCCATCACCTGAGGAACCTCTGTGATGAGTCCATTCTTCAGCCCCGCCGCACCGCCGCCGAGCTCGTCCAGCCCATTATCGCCGTGCCCGGATCGCAGCGGAGCACACGTCGGCACAGACACAATCACCCCCGCTAAAACAAACGATTATTGACAGACCAAATTGCAATCAACAGGTAGCTCGGGACAAGTTTGCCGTGAGACAATGGGTTGCAACGGGCCCTATTAGGGAAAAGCCGGCTTGAGAAGACCGGAGTGTATGTGAAAACAAAAAGCTCTGAGGTGTATGCGTCTTAAGAACAGCGAACCCTCATGAACTGTGTTAGTGAGAAAATACGTTACAGAATCCTCTTTTCAAAGTAAACAAAGACTATGAAAATCAATGTATTATTATAAATAAGATTGGAAGCTCCAGAAAAAAAAGTTAAAACTAAGACAACAAAGCTCGTTCCATTTTTGTAAAGAGTTTATGCAGAGAGACAGGCATGAAGCTGGCTGTGTAAAGAGAAAGTCTGGTCAAAAGCCGCGATGGATAATGTGACTCGATGTAAAATCTTGGACTCTTTCTGAAACAAACACTTAGTTCAGTACCAGTCTCAAGTCTCTCTGCTGGAGATCAGTGACATTGCCATGGGCATTAAGAATGCAAAGTGCGGGTTTTCGGCAGAAATCATGAGAAGGAGAGAGAGAGGGTAAGAGTGGGGGACTGCTTCCAAGAACAGCTGTTAATCACAGAAAAGTGTCTGCCTCAGGTTTTTACCCACTCACACTCATGATTTATCCCCATTCTTTTTTCTGCCTCCAAATGTCTGCTGCCTTCTTCCCAATTTCGAACCGTGATAGGAAGGAAGTCATCTGTTCTCAAAGAGGGGAGAGCTGGCTGAGATCAGAGTGTGTTTTACATACAAGGAACACTACCTTCCTGTTCCTTCTGCATTCCCCCTCCAATTCAATGAGTCTATTTGACCCAAAACAAAATAACAATGATAATACTTTATTGGCCACATCAGGCATAACAGTTGTTGGATTTGCTGTAGTGCGCTCGCAAAGACAAGAATACACAAAACAAAAGACACGGAATAAAAAATAAATATTCAACTGCACAAGTTTGATGAGACATGCAGATGGTGCACAGTGCCACGTGAATTTAGAAAGTGAGATTATTACTGTAATAAAGTACAGGTGCAATTTTCAAACTCTGAAAAGCCACTGGATTGGTACTCTTCTGGAAACAAAAGGTTCTGTATTTGATTGACCTGAATCCATTTCCTGAGGGGAGCAGAGTGAATAGGCAGAAGGCTGGGTGTGTGGAGTCGTTTGCAATTTTCAGCTCAACCTTCTGGATTTCGGCCTTGTGTTTCTCTGAGAGAGAGAGGGGAGCTTGTCCCCAATGATCTTAGAGGCTGTGTGTACAATTCTGTCCAACTGTTTTCTCTCCTGAGGAGTGGAGTTGCTGAACCAGACTGTTATTGAGAAAGTGAGTATGGATTCAATCACAGCATGATGGAAGAAAAGTATCCCCTCTCGATATCCTGAACTTCTTAAGTTGCCTTCAGAAGAAAAGTCTTTTTGCGGCCTTTTGATTCACAATATTGTTTCTCATGTAGCTATGTTTTGTTAATTCATTGAAGGTGGCTTCCATGAAAATGTATTCATTGGATCTTTATAATCACAAACAACTGAGCTCAAGGATAATGCTCAGGAGCACAGTAGCCCTCTACTTATGACTCTAACTTGCAACCTCCCAGTCAGATTTGAGGGCTATGATTACTTCTCCACACTGCTACACATACAGTGCAAAGACACAATTGAAAAACAAGCAGCAGTGTTTCAAACTGTCCTCCACACGCCCTGCCCCTGCCTACCTTTGGGAACAGCACCGTAGCCTGTCTAGCACGACTCATTGGTGTGCTTCTGACTGCGTGGCAGGGATGGGAATTGTGGGTTCTGGCTCTTGTCATAAAGGGGCCAAGCTGGGTTGTGCCCCAGTGCCTCTGGAGAGAGGAAAATGGAGGTGTCCATTACTGCAGTGGCAGGATCCAAGATGGAGATGGCTTTTTCCTACTGTGAAGCCATTCCACGGCTGAGAAACGGCCGTGCTGGGGACCTTCCCAGGAGATTTACAAATGCTATTGAGGAAGCCAACAGGATGCTTTAACTATAGCTATTTCACTGCACAGCTCACAGAGCACAGCTGGGAAATGTCACATCAAAAAAGGGCAATTCAGGTCTATATGTAGTGATGGTAGCCATTTCACTGTTGCCCTTATTTCTGCGATATCAATGCCATATCTTTTATTGCTGTTCACAGTTATGCTAGAACTGAGACATTTTGCACTAGGTGATATGCAGGAATACACCCTGGACAGGTCATCAATCCATCACAGGGCCCACACACCATTCACTCACACACTCTTACCTATTGACAATTTATACTCTCCAATTAGCCTATTCTGTATGTTTTTAGACTTTAGGAGGAGAAAACCCTACAGACAAGGGGAGAAAATGCAAACTCCACACAGAAAGGCCACTGCCAGGATATACAGTACAGTCCATAAGTATTTGGGCAGTGACTATTTGTTTTGACTCTATACTCCAGCACACTAAATTTGAAGGAAACCCATGCGTAGTTGAATGGGATTAAAGAGCAGACTGTCAGTTTTCATTTTAGGGTATGTACATCAATTTCAGGTGAATCATGTAGGAACTGCAGCCCTTTAAAAAACCAAAGTAAAAACAAAAATAAAACCAATAAAATATTTTCTGCATGTCTTATGTGACCTTCCATTAGTCGAAAAATAAAGAAAACTGCATTTTTGTGTAGCAGTCCACATATAGTGAATGAAATACAGAAGTCATTAGATGGCCAATGGTCTTTGAAGAGGTCACCATATTGCAAGCAGCCTGCAAGTACAGCTATTTTGGTATACAAATCATAACAGATAATTTGATATAAATAGCTCTACTGCTTTCCCTTTGAGATGAAAAAATAACAGTCATGGTGGGCAGTAACAGAACTCTTGCTTGTCAACGTTGTGGAACTACAGAATTTTGCAATTATCTGTCAGTCTTTCTATTTCTCTCTTCAAGTAACCTCCTCTGTGGAATGATATGACTTCTATCAACAGCACATTTTATTATACTTTAGTTCTTGTGCAGTATCTTTTTAAGAAACAGATGAACTCCATAAGAGTATACAGTATCTCATAAAAAACACGTTTTCAACGTACAAAAAGTTACTCACACATACAAGACATACACCGTCTATAGCTCATTCATTCAGACTGCCAAAATCCAGGCCTGCCATTAAAAGTATTGATATCAAAATGATGCCAAGTTACGGTATTACAAACAATATAGGCTATCTTGCCTCACCGAAATTAAATAAGATGTATTCCAAAGCAATGCTACCCAATATTTCCTCAATTCTTTCAAATAACTTGGTGGGATGGCATACCTGCCATCCCAATATCTGTCCTACCTCTCTTTACTTTTTTTTTCTTTGGCCCTATATCTGCTCAATATGCTTTCAAATACATTTTGTTTTCAAGTTAAAATGTGGAGGAAAAGTAGTCCCAGAATTCAATGGAAGCATCTCAAAAAGCTGCTCTCACAACTAATGTTACTGTGTATAGCAGTTATGAGTATAGGTACATACAGTACAGAGAGTACTACGCACACTTGCTACATGATTTCTCTGGCATATACCCCAGGCCTCTGATCTTTGGGTGCCATTATCAGCCTCCAGCCTGGGTGAATATTAGGTTCACATGTCATTTTCTTTCAGTTTAATCACCTTTCAAGGAGTGCCAGAGTGCATTAAGTGCTATTATATGGCCAAGTGATTGCAGCATTTGCCATGAGAGATAAGGAACAATCACAGTTCACTTTTCAAGAGGATTGCCCACTGGCATCAACAGCAAGACAGCACAGACAGGGAGAAAGGGGGTGTAATTTCACTCTCAGAAGAAAATAAATTCTCCGAACATATATAATATACTGTGTCGTAGACAAAAGGATATGCTTTCAGAGGTATGAAAAATATATATTTCAGTATTCAATTATAGTTTCAATACGTATACAATACTCAATAGAATTATGTAGGGTGAAACGTGTAAATAGATAAGTGAAAAAAATGTAAATGCATGCAATAAAATACAGTACGCTGTAGCGTTGCCAGGGGAATGGTATTCATAATTGAACATATCAATTTGCAATGATCTGAGAACAGACCTGCACATTGCTAGTCATGAAAAGAAACATACATGACAAATAAAGCATGATTCACATGAGACTAGCTTTACCTCAGGATATCCTGTAATCATATTTACTACCTATTACAGCTGTGATTTTTAATCCTGTATGAATCATCCATGTCCTTCCTTTTTTACAGATCAAGAGAACAGAATTACCTGCTATTTGTCAGTCAAACTCAGAGGTATTTAGATCATACTGATCCCATATGAACAGACATCTCTGTAAACGTAATATGCACACTTAAATTTGGGCTCTAATTTCTCTTTGTCTGGCTCCTGTGTGCCAGAGAGATTTGATAGTTTTTTTGGCACTCAACCACTTCGGCATGCAGACCAGTTTACAGGATAAATAAATAAATAAATACATTCTCAGAACAGGACAATCTCAGAAATAGGTATTCTAAAAAGTAAGTATTCTTTTATCTTGTATGAATGCTCCATTGCAGTTAGTAAAAATTTAATTGCAGGACCTCCTTGGGTAAAACCTATCCAATGCAAATAGGGCCAAAGTCAACTTTAGTTTCTTTGCGTGCAAAGAAATCTCTCTGAATAAGAATCCTTACATCCTTACAAAGGGAAATATAAGCAAACAATCCACAGACAAATGGCTCCTAGAAATCAGGAATACTGATGTAAAACATTACAGTAACCTGAAAGAAATAAATAGAGTGAATAAATAAATCTTTACACCAAGGTTTCAGAGATGTGGTGCTATACTGCTGTCTCTGGAAGACATGGGATTCATGAGAAATATCATGCACAGGAGATATATTGTGCATTTCTCTAATAAGCTGATGGCTGCTTTAGTGTTTATCTCTCTCTCAGATCAGACTAGCACTGAATCTTCATCTGTTGAGTGAGGTTGGCACTTGGAACCAACAGCACGTAACTGTACTGAAAATAAACCTCCTATTTTCTTATCTAGACTGGACTGCTGAATATAGTGGTGGTGAGGTCATATGTGGATTCACCTGACATATTAAATTGGTGGGTACGGGCATGGAGAATAAAATACAAAATATGAGCCCTTTTGAACTGCAGTAATCCTCATAAAGATATTTGATGCCAACTTGGCAGCTAATTAGCCAATTAGGTATAAAAGAGATGAAGGTGTAGTCATATCCACAGACTATATTATTGTGCACAGTGTAAATAGACGCGTATGCTCATGGAGAAAAAATAAAAGGCCTTTTGGCATAGAGGTCTGCACGGGCATGAAATTGAAATTGAAATTTGAAACCTGAACCAAAATCGCTCAGAGACGGGTTTACAATGCTTTGCACGGTCATTGTGTGCTTGAGTTATAGCAATAACTTTAATAAGTTTAATAGGCTGTATTTTACATATTGGATAGTAAACAGTAGCGACACAGCTTAACAAGGCACGGCAGCCCCTCAGCAGAACAGTATGACAGGCTAATAAAGCATTACCTGTTAGTTGCTATCAAGCACTGTACAAAACCGTTTTTGTTAGGTGGCTAACCAGACCCGTTTGCTTTACATATATCACTAGTTCCATCGCTGCCAGCAAAGTTTCAGCAATTCCTGGGGTAGCTTTAAGTCCAGTGGGATCAGTCTTCTTGCTATCATATGTGAAAAATAGCAAGCCCAACGCTGTACATGACCTGTGAGCTTTTTATCTGTTGTTACAATTAAGTCATAATATTTCCACAATAAAGTAATTGCTGATTCGCTTGGAATTTTACGAATTTCTCCCTTTGCAAATTTTCATTTAATTCCATCCACTGGTTACAAACAGTTTGCTAGGTTCATACAAGGACTATAAAGAGAGAGTGCATGTGCAAAATCCAGTTAAAATAAGAAGTGCATTTCTTCAAATAAAAATATAGTTAAAACAAACTAATTTTGTTTCACTTACTAAACAATACCAAAACCGATCCGAGCCTAGAGCTGTACATGAAAATAAATGACTGAACCCAACCCGAAACCAGTTACTTTATCGGGTCCCATTTGGTTCGCGTCTGGTTGCTGACCTCTATTTCGCCCACACTGGTGCTGCTTCATTTTGAGCAAGAAAGAGCCAAGAAAATTCCCAGTTGGCTAAGTCAACAAACCCAGCTAACAGTTTTAAGTTACAAAAATGGGAACATTAGCTTGGAATGTTCTGGGGGCCATTTTTTGCAGCAAATTTTAGAAAAGTTCCCAGAACTAATTATTTCTTTTTTACACATTTGTAAGTACATTCTTTGAAAAAAATTTTATGCTACCAGAATGTTCTTTCCAAAGATATAAGAATGTTTTTACAAAACATTCTAAGAAGGTTTTCAGTGGCAAGTTCTTAAAATGTTCCCAATTTTTTATTTATTTTTTTTTTTTTTAGAAAGTTTAGAAATAATAATGTTCTTTGAAAAAAAATCTTGGAAGGTCTCTATAAAAAAATTATTTTTTCAGTAACTACGGACTACACAAAGTGCACAAATGTCTCATTCACCTGTTCACATACGGAACAATGGCGAAGGAAGCCATGCAAAGCCCGGACCAGCTCATCTAAAGCAATCAGGCATCTTGCGCACTGACACTTTGACACATTTGCCCAGGAGGCACAGGGATCGAACCAGAATTTTTTTGCAGACAACTTATTTATTTCTGAGCTAAAGCCAATATATTCATGATGTAATGTTAAATTATGTATGGGCAGTCATTTGAATTTCTGTCTCAATCAAAGATACATAGTTAGCATACAAGTCACTTTTTCTCACCAAATATTTTTATTTCATTTTTAAATGCCAATAATATTACAAAGGTACATTACATGCCACAATACCCTATATTCTGAACTGTGCCGCTATCTCTCCTGTAGTACGGCTTAGCCTGTAGTATAGAGTATTTTCACTGGCTCATGGGCAAGTGTATCAGGGCAGCATGTGTAGCTGCAGTGTTCTCAGTGCAGATGACACAATGGGAACTCGAGAGACACTGTTTGGGAATTTTAAAAAAATGTGTATTCAGCTTATGATGCAATTCAGTTGGCATGCTGTAGTTCAGTCCTAAGATGTATATAAATAAACAGATAAGTAAGTTTATCAACTGCTTATTACAGGTTTAATAACTAGTTTATTGCCATTTATTAACAGTGTAAACAGGCTCTTGTATCAGCTTGCGCCCAAAAAGATTAATTAACAGAGATCAGGCCATTAAAAAAATATAATTGCATTACCTATAATTACAAGCATTTCAGGTACCAAAAATAGAACCTCCAATATTATCTAAACAGACCAGACTGTGTATACAATAATACTACGGTATTGTCATATTTGCCATTTAATCTATTTCTGGTTGAATATAATCCAACCAGACAATGAGACAGTGAGATCAATGTGACACCATATTATCAAGCCAGGAAGAGATTATATTTGGATTTAAAGCCATTCAAGCTGCTCTGATGGAAGTGGCCCAGAATCGCTATGATCAGTGTCTTTGGCACGCAATACTGTCACGTGTTGGACCTGCAATGACAACCGGGTTCCAGCAGTAAACACAAGTGACCACTGCTTTTGGGTGGCAGAGTAATATAATGGGTAAGGAAGTGGTCTCTTAACCTAAACATCACAGGTTCAATTCCCGCGTAGGACACTGCTGTGGCACCCTTGAGGAAGGTACTTAACCTGCATTGCTTCAGTATATATATATATATATATATATTCAGCTGTATAAATGGATGCATTGTAAATGATATGTAAAAGTTGTATAAGTCGCTCTCGATAAGAGCGTTCCGCTAAATTCCTGTAATGTAATGTCCACAGAGGCAGAATATACTTTACACAATGAATATGTTCGATTTACCTATAACATCCACATCTCCCCATTATGACCAAATGTTTTCTGTTAAGAGTTGAGTTAACACTGTTAAGAGTTGAATTAACCCTGGACATTTTACTGCGTATGTTCAAAATAAAAACACATCTCTGTTCAGTATTGTATGTGCATACTCTGCTGGTAGTATCTGACTATTTTTTGAAGCTGGTTTCTGTGCACAAACCTTTTGAATAAAAGAACTGCACACATTAAACGAAACTCAACTATAATGTCAGAATTAGTCATATTAGCCTTGACTTCTTATAAAACTTTCTATTTATAATTCATCACAGGAACCATGACAGACAGCTGTGCTCTCATTTCCTGCATGGTCAAAACTTACCAAAGTAGAGAGTTTAAAGAGAGCTAGAAATACACATGAAGCAAAGATAAAAAGAATTGGTCGATAACTCGCTCCTAGTGACATTTAACTGGACACGTCCACATTAAGACCAAAATATTTTCCTGGGAGAGAATCCATCCATTATCTATATCCGCTTATCCTGGGCAGGGTCATGGAGGGTGCTGGAGCCTATCCCAGCGTGCATTGGGTGAGAGGCAGGAATGCACCCTGGACAGGCCGCCAATCTATCACAGGGCGTGCACACCATTCACTCACACACTCATATGGGCAATTTAGAGTCTCCAATTAACCTACCTGCATGAGGAAACCGGAGTACCCGGAGGAAACCCATGTGGACACCGGAAGAACATGAAAACTCCACACAGAAAGGCCCTAAGATTTGAATCCACAAACTTCTTGCTCTGAGGCACCACTGTGCCGCCCTGGGTGAGAATCATGTTCCATAATGACAACAGGGAATGCTAGGTTTTGGTTAAATTGGTAATGGTAGCATTGAAGACAAAGAAGAAATGGTAACCTAAAGCTAATTATACAGTCAACCATAAAACAATCAGCAAATGGCAAGGAGGCAATCCATTAAAAAGTTATCAGTGGCATAACTGCATTGCACTAGATTAATAAAAGCAACAAATGGCACATTGATGTGCTGCTTTAAGAATGTTTAGGCATTATTAATAGCTTAATATTACCAATAGCCTATTAACAGTACATAATTAGTGTTTTGGAATGCTTAATGAACATCATGTTCAAAATGCCGTCATTTCTTTCAGATCAACATCCTAGAAATCCATATGCATGTAGATATTACCATATTAGCCTACGGCAAAGGCACTCTGTGTCACTACTCATATGAATGGGTGTAAATTGTGATTCTGGTCTACTGTGAGTGGTTTTTGTATCCGATATTAACATTTTCCGGATGGTGCTTCAGTAAATCTATCTCTAAAAAAAAAAACAGAAAAAAAAACAAAAAAAAAAACACAGTATACAACAATGTATAGTTCCACAAATGGCATGGGGAGGAACTGACTGAGTCAACAAGTGTGTCATTTCCATCAGTGACAGCAGGTAATCCTCAATATAAATGGGGAGAAATCCAGAAAGAAAGAAAGAAAAAAAAAAACAACAAAACCACAGGAGAGCCCATTAGTGGTAAAACCTTGAAGTTCTTTCCGTCTTGAGTGACATTTCAGACTCACCATTACTACATGACTATTTCTCGTTTTATTCTGAACAATCTTATCAGAGCTGGGACTCAGAAAGCTTCCTCGCTGTCCAAATTACTGACCTTCAGCAGTTTGGTCAAAGTGACGTCATCGGATCAAGCGGTCAGACACGAACAGGTTTGTTATTGCCGAGTATTCTCATGGAGCAGAGCAAATGAAATGAATCATTAACCGCAGTTCCACTAAATATCAAAACTTGCCCTAACCCGCAGCCTTACATCGAAAGATATATCTTTTTTCATATGATTTAACGTCTGAGTGATCTAATAAACTGATCTTGCTTTCTTGAGTTACTTTCTGCACTCTCAGAGCAGATTACATCTCTTTGTTCTGCTCTCTCTGTTCTGGTGTGTTCTACCTGCTCAGGGTCTACTCCGGTCTTCCGTGTAATAATTTCCATTGCAGAGACTAATGCCTCAACACAAAGTGCTGAAAATACAAATACAAAAACAGTTGATAAATCTAGCCCTCTCCATACCAGAGGAGTTTGTTCATTAGTTTGTTGCTGGTGCATGGGTCATACGAATCTCCAGTTACATCTTGTAAAACATCTATTTTTAGAGCTATTGATTTTAAGACAACACAAGGAATGTTATTTCTGAAGAATTATTTTCAATGTTTTAGCTGAACTTATACCGTCGTTTATTCTCGAGAGTGCTAAATCTTTATGCATTTAAAATAACTCTCTAATGCTGTACATGAATGAAATGAAAATGACATCATCTGAAAACTATGCAGCAAAATGTAGCAAGCCCTAAAAAACAGCAGCAGGGAGTTGCTTTTACAAAATTGTCTAATTTCACCATGTTTTGTAATGGAGACTTCTCTCCATTGAGATTTATCTGTCCACCGTGACCTCTTCCCAGTGCAGACTTGGCGACACCCTTGTCAGTGTCGGATTTTTATGACCACAGGGAGGAAGTATATCTCGTTGCCTAAGCTACCATCTGCTGAGGACCATCGCTGTCAGCGTGGAGCTCAAGAGAGCTTGGATTCTGCATTTCGACCAACAGTACCGGAGAGAGGCACAGGGATATCCTGTCAAGGTTGTTTAATATACTGACAGTAATAGTGGAATTATGACAGGCCAATGATAGGTTGAAACCTACTATCTTGTAGTATCTGATTCATTACAGCTGCTTTTACTTATAACTCCTACAGCTACTATGAAAGTTAAAGAAGATGAGAAGATGAGATGCACTCTTACCTGATTTGATACATTATTTTAAGGCATTATTGATGGGTGAACAACAACTTGGTCATGTCCTTAAAAAAATCTAAATAGGCAGCATAGCATAGGTTAGCTGACACTAAGAATAGGTTTGGTTAGAGTAGCATAACATGCAATAATTTGTTGTTCAGAGAGTATTGACTGGTAAACAATCATGAGATTCTTTATTTATTCTTTTTTAAAAATGCATGGAATTCTGAGCATCACAGCTTACCACTGTTCGATATTTTATAAAACATGTGGACCAAGTGACTGGTCACATGTAAACTGGCAAGGATTTGGAAACAGCCCATCATTTGTGAAATTAGACCACTATGATAGCTGGAAAAACCTTTTATCAAACATCACTTGAACTCCATTTCAGTTTTTAATTCAAGTATAATCTAGGTTTGCATTAAAATAAATAAATAAATTAAAAAACAAAATGCAAGTACTGCAGCAAAAAAAAAATAAAAAATGAGGAGGTGAGGAGTTTGGATGTATCCCTGAAGCCCTGGGGAAATTTCAACTCGGGAGTTGAAGATATTGAGGACCCAAGATCTGACACAAGGCTATTTACCCACATGATCTGAGCAATGGGTGAGGAAAAATCCAGAAAGGTACATATCCTCATTCTTTCTAATTCCTTTATGGGCCAGTCGATATTGATCAGTACCTTCATTCCCTTTTCATTTCATTATTGTTTCTGGGGCGACGGTGAGCATAGTGGTTACCGAACTGGGCAAGTTACTCTGAGGTCTTTATGCTCTTGAGCGAGGTACTTAACCTGAAGTACAAATCTTCAACTGCATAAATGGATTGTATTTAAAAGAATATAAGCTGTGTACAATAAGAGTATCTGCCCAAATTCTGAAAAGATTCATGTAAATTGTACTGATTTGAACTGCTGTACCATCACAACAAGAAAACAGACTTAAATACAGTACATGCTTAAAAAATATAACAATATGAATATACATGGTGCATGTAACTCCTCACAGGTACATAGCTTAAAATCGCAAAGTAGAATGTGTTTTAAAGAGACTGGGGCAAGACCGTATAACTCAGCAAGAGAAGACGCTTTCAGATTTCTTCCAGGTGTTGACACCAGCTGTCCTGAACTGACACATGCAGCCACTCTTTCAAAAAAGAAAGGGGGGGCGGGAGGGGGAAGAAAAACATCTAGTTGTGGCTCAATTAGAGGTGAAAGCAATCACACACCTAATATGGGCCTAATGCCTCCACCTCATCCAAAGAGACGACAAGGAGTCAGAGACAGGCCTCCCTTCTCTTCTCAGATGGCCAGATTACTCCGTGCAGTAATGAGTGAAGGCCACGATGACCCCCAGCAACCCCCCCCCCCCCCTTTCCCTCCACTACACTTCAGTCCCATTAAAGTAGCTTGGCTTGAACACACCTCACTGTCACGGGCTAAAGGCAGGATTCACAGAAGCAGTGAAAGAGGGGTAATTTATCAGAGCTACTTAAAGAGGGGAGAGAGGGGGGTCAGCAGCAGAGCCCGGGGCCGGCTCCTCAGACCACGGCACATGCCCACAGCCCAACCCGCACCCCTAGAGGGTGCAGGGACATGATCCAACAATAAAGAAAGAGTACAGAATATTTACTGTGAGACACCAGTGTCTGACAACATATGGCAACTGCCGTGTTAAGATCAGTATGAGAATTGACAGCAAACATTAGTGGAATAGTATGAACGGGAAACTAAAGTTATTCTTGATGTGTTGAACTAAAAAAAATTAAAAATGAATGTGAGAAATAATGGATGACGCACCAGTGTTGTTAGCTGTGGTGTTTTTATAGTTGTCTTTTTGTCATGCGGTTTGAGATCTGATTTTAGCCCTCAATTACGTGGCGTGTGTGACAATCTCGCTGCCAAACCGCGCTCTGCATCATTGAAGCAAACTAAAAACGGTGATAAGATTATGCCCATTCTTCTGTAGAACACAGAAACATGTTCATTGTGCAGGACATATCCATAAATGTGAAACCCATTATGACAGGCAGTATGGGAAACTGCCTCTCTCACTGATGGCGAAATAACCACCGAAAACAATAATGAAGATGAATGTCAAACTGGGGTGGCTTCACTTTGAATCCATATCTGCATCAGCTTTGCACTGCCGTACTGTGCAACACAGCAGGGGGTATCAATCACTGAGATCTAGCCATATACGCCGGGCCCGGCCATCTTTGAATGGGTTTTCCTATCAAATCAAATTACGTTTTATAAAAAAAAAAGCTCTTAAAAATCATGGTCTCAGGAGTTTTCCTGAATTCATCAAAAAGGTATCGAGGAGATGGAGGCGAAAAAGACTGAGTGAGGGGTTGCAGTGCCTGCGTTTTTCAGGGAAGGGTCTGAAAGAGGTAGAGAGAGAAAGAGAATGGTAGAGAGATAGAGAGAGAGTTAAAGTGAGGTTTGATCTCTGAACCCATTCGTCAGCAATCAGTATTGTGATGAAACGCAGGAATCATGTTATCATCTTTGATTCGGTCCTGCGAGCTGGACTTAGTCAGGCAGTCAGCCTCTCATCTGCCAGCAAGCATTGTTTTTTCGTTTTTTTTTCCTGGCAGCGAGGCTAATGGCCTTTGATGGGGGTAAGTAGCCAACCCCATGTCCACGCCCCCCTGACAGCACTGGCCCCTCACACTTCACAGACAAGACTTCGCAGTGCCCCGAAGTTTGACTGGGTCAAGAACGCGCAGTACTCACACAGACACACAACACTCATTCCCCGCCCCCATCTCCACCCCTTGGCTCAATTACAAACCCTAAGGAGCGACAGTATCAAAGGATCGGTGCGGGCACAGCAAAGAGAAGAAAGTAATGGCCCAATTTGTGGAGATGCAGGTGTTCTGACAATGCAACATAATTAATAGGCGAAGCTGTTCAGTTCTTTGTTAGAAAAAGGAAGACAAGTTGCCATCATAAAAATTACAGTCTTCGAAAGGCCATTCAATAAGCTCTACTAGCATGTATTTATGTTTTAGAACATCAACAAATGAATAAATGTTTTGAAATAAAGCAGGCACAAACCTTAAACTGATCAATTCTTTAAATGATCGGGAAAACCCTAAACCAATCATTATTATTGTGTTTCCGTTAATGGTCATCTATTAAATAAAATTATTAAATGAATAAAAATGTCAGACTTGACAAATCGTACTTACTGACTGGATGACTGGAATATTAACAAATGATTGAGATTTTCTTAAGTAATATTCAACAATTCAGCCAACTATAATCTAAAATCTGCAATGGACTGGTGAACTGTCCAGGGTGTATTCCTGCCTCTCGCCCAGTTCACACTGGTATAGGCACCAGCACCTGCTGCAAACCTGGCCAGGAACAAGCATGTATAGATAATGGATGGATGGTGTTCTAAAATTAATTGGATATCCTACATACGTAACTGAGACAGATTACACTTCAAATAACACAAATAGCCATGTATTCATCATTAAAACATATTATATAACTGCTTCACCCTATTTGAATATATAGGCAGTCATAACATTTAATTTAACAACTCCAAGTAACTCAGTATTTATTAAGAACTGACTGGTTCAGTTCTACTTCTTATGAGCTAATTTGGGAATGATGCCCTCAAACGCACCATAACTAAATCAAAATGACTGAAATTCTCCGAAAATGTTGATGTAAAAGTTCAGCCAGTCGAGTGAAACTGCTGTTTCCGCAGCAGTAACTTAATAAGATACATTTAAACAGCGAGTACGAAACAAATCTGTGAGTATCATTGCATTTGTATAATAGTCCTGAAATAAAACAAATAATACCATTTATGCAGGTAAAACAAAGGTGTTGAATAAACAACATCGCTAATGCATTGATTCCTGAAAGTTTTAAATGACACTAATTCCATTTGCAACATTCACTTACAGCTCATCCTTACAGTATGTTTATTTTTCTTTTATATACATACAATATATAACTATACATACATACATCCATACATGATATAACTCAGGAGCTTTGAAGCTCAGAATGCATTGGAGATATTTGCAGAAGGTATCTCCATGGGTCCACATGAAAGGCCTGCAGGACACATGTCTACCAGATGAATGATTACTCAGCTACGAGCAAAGAGCAAACTGAAGTATAATTGGAGCTGCTACACTTGCATGCAGCAGTGGATGAACCAGGTCCGTTTTGTACTTGCTAATTTAAAAGGCACTGAGGGCAGTACTTGTGAGAAGCTAAAATCCAGGGAGGTGTTTGGTTAGATGTACAATGAATTCAGGCACTTTAAAGATAATTCATTTAGTGTGATCATGGTACATCTAACTAAACATTGGGGTCCCATATTTCAATATGTCTTGATATTTTCTTTAAAAATCAAAACAAAACACTACATTCAAGGTGAATTTGGCAGGGATGGAAACATGTGCCTGTGTGTATGTGTGTGTGTGTGAGGGGAGAACACTAATATATGTGTGACATTCAAAGCAGAACTCTACAGAACCATGGAGTGTTTTTAAAGCATTGTACAGTAGAGTAGGGCCTGTGGAAATTAAAACCATGTGACAGTACTCTTCTTGCTGACAAGCTATGTGCTAGCCAGCTGGCAAGCCAGTTCCACTCCAAATTCATTTGAACTGGTTGGAGCATCTACAGAAAACACCCTTATAATGATAACAAGACAACAAGACAGACTCCAGGTCTTTCAGGATGATAAAAGGGTTGTTCACGACAACTACAAAAGTGTATTGCAGACAGGGATGGCGGATATGTAGTACAAAATACCCTCATATATACAGTGAGCTCCCTCAATGTTTGGGGATAGATATGTTTTTACTTGACTTATATAGAGTATGTAACCAAAAATGTTGTTATCACCACAATATTTGGGACATATCAATGTTATGTAAATATAAATAGTCAGGTTAAGTATTTTATTGCATATCCTTTGCATGCAATGACTGCATTCCTCAGTAGTATTGCCAGATTTGAATTGTCATTTGGACAGTATTCTCATTCAGACTATTTGCCAAAACATAATTAGGTTGATACAAATGTTGCAGATTTGGCTCATCTTGAATTGCTGAAGCCTATTATAAACAATGATTGCAATCAATCAGAAATAATATCACTGCTGTCAGATTACTCTAAATATTGTTTTTGTTAATTGTGACTTGGACTGTCATTTCATAGGTGTGCATGTAAACAATATGATTTTTGTCACATCAATTAACTCAATTAAACTAATTACTAAACACACAGGAATATTTTTTAAAGTTCTAGTATACAGCCTTGGGAAAAGAAAACAAGATGACAACTGCAAAAAAATGGGTGACAAAAGGAACAAAAGAGAAAATTGTCACAATAGTAAAATTAAAATTTTAAACTGACATTCCTACTCCTTCTGGGTTCAAGACACTCTTGGTGTCAGTAGTGTTTTTAAAGAATGCATTATAGTGACAAATCCATTAAGGAAATAAAAAATAAGAGAGTTCTTAATTTTGGCTGTGTAAGACTTTGAGGCATGCAAATGACCCAGAGTACTTTATATTGGCTACTTTCCCAAATGACCTACTAACCAATAGGGTAATTTATGGCTAAGTAAAGATTCAGTCAGTATATTTACTTAAATGTTTGCAAATAAATGCTATTTATTCACAAACACAATTTGCTATTTAAAATTGGTGACCGCTGATTCAGAAAATTGCATTTGTGGGGGAAAAAGTACTGTTTGCAATGGAAAGATGATGGAAAGATGAACAATAGTTGAAGAACACTGTTGTCATATAGTAAGCTCCATTACATACAATCAATAACACAATACCTTGAAAACAAGGTTGATGCCTGAATGTTTGTCAGTCTTACTTGGCTTGTCCAAGGGAACTCTGACTTGGGCATCGGCTCTGAATCTCCGTTGCGCTTTCAGTAGAAAAGCCGGTCTTCCTCCTGGTTCTCTTTTGTCCTATAGCTGGACGTTTCTTTGCTTGCCGTCGCAGGAAGGTACATAGACTACATGCGTTTAACTTGTTGCTATGTTGCAGAACGATAGCAAGTATAAAGTTAGTAAACAAATTGATCCCTTGATGGATCAGTCTCTTTAGCTTACTTGTAGTATAGCTAACACATTTATTGGAATTATAAACCCCTGTTGTGGCTGTAACCCGAGAGAGTCAGTGTGTCTCTCTGTGTGTTCCTTTGCAGGCAGGCCTTAGCTTTCTTTAGGCATGTGCCCTTAGAGTGTGCCTTGTGCACATCTTTCCAGTTGAGCAGCAAAAAGCATATTATTTGCATGCAATGACTGCTTGATGTCTGTTCCCCATAGACATCACCAGGTGCTGAGTATCTCTGGTGATGCTCTGCCAGGTCTGTATTGCAGACATATTCAGCTCTTGCTTGTTTCAGTGGCTAGTTTCCTTAAGTTTATTTATTTATTTATTTATTTTGCTTTAGCAGTATGTTGGGGATCATTGTCTTGCTGTAGGACGAAGCATCGTACAATGAGTTCGGAGGAGTTGTGTTTGCTTGAACTTGAGCAGATAGAAATTAATTCTGCTGCTATCAGAAGTTATTTAATCAATTAAGACAAGTGAACCAGTACCTGTAGCAGCCATGCATGACGGAACCATAACACCCACGCCATCATGTTTCACCGATGAGTAGGCGTGCTTTGAATCTTGGGCAGTTCCTTTTGGCCTTGCAATTTGCTCTTGCCATCACTCTGATACAAGTGAATCTTGGCCTCAACTGTCCACAAGACTTTTTTTCCCCATAACTCTTCAGTCTCATTTAGGTACTTCCTAGAGTGTGCACTTTAACCACATGTGAATTTCTTGAAGTCTTAGTCTCAAAGATTATGGAGCTCACTGTATATGTTTATCACCTTACAGAGATCAGTTTTCACAACCTCCAGATCCACTAGTCAATAACACATTCAAAATGATCTACACAGCAGCCACAAAGCTAAGCGTTCTCATTGAGTTACCTAAAAGTATTGACACACTCAGGGAATCATTATTATTCTTGCGGGCAAGCGAAAGTTATGTCCTTTAACACAGTGTGAGAATTAAGCAACAGATTTGGAAAACAAACCAACTCTACACAAGGATTATAGAAAGGCAGCATTCATGATTAATACGAAAGATGAAACATGTCATCTTACACCAGATAACTTGAAATTATTATAAAAATCTAAGTAATAGTTGAGATATAGTTTGATGATACAAACAAAATGGCTATACATAGGGCCACCAGTATATCTCCACCATATGACCTGCAAGATTTAAGCATTTCAATGGTTATCCTCCAGAGAGTCCCTATAGGCACTCCAATGTCAAGTGGGTAATTGTACAATTGAGTTTTCTAATTGAGACATATACAAAAACAATTTGTTGATTTAATATGGCGAGAGTCAGGAAGGAAAGTGAATGTGGACAGAAGCTTAAATGCTACAAAAAAACATGTCCTTGACAGGGGGCCTGGCTTTCTCTCCTCTGTTTTTTAGGGGTTCTCAGCACGAGAGGACCAGTTGAGAGAACCTCTCTACTGAAATCAATTCATTTTCTACAGATTAAAAATAAGGGTACTTCTGAAGTGTTTTATCTTATCAGGTGGCCCTTGTCCTTTTCTAGTGAAATTGAACATTCTATCATTCGACCCACAACCCTGAAAAACACTCTATAGCATCAAAATAAGCATTTTCCTATGAAAATAATGATGTCATAAACCTGCAACCTTGAAGGGCTTTGCAGTTTTGTTTGAAGAAGAAGCTCCTTAAAATCCAAAAAAAACTCCTATGCTGTATGCTGGTTTGCTGTATGCTGTCAAACAGTTACGCATGCTTAACACTGTTTCCAATAAGGGGCCGAAACTTGCAATCGACGGCAGTGCCGGAAGCGGACAGCAATGGGCTTTGCACGGCTAACAGATTTTGTGCTCACACCTGTGCAATTTTGTGCATTCTCTTGTGAAGGGGCCTCACAATGAGGCTATCGCGACCTCTAGCTGCCGGAGGACTGAAATACCACGTGAGAAAACAAGGGAGACAAACTGGTGGCCCAAGCTATACATGAGCATGTGTTTATGTAAAAAAAAATATATATATAGTAAAATAACCAACTAACAGGACAGCATGAGAAAAAAGAGCAGTTAAATTACATGAGTGGTATTATGTATTTGTGGTCATATAAAAAAACTGAACAATGCAGTATTAGCAGCTCATACTGGCAGTGCTATCAGATGTGTTACCTGTGCAGTCAGTTGGCTATAGTATATCTGAGGTGAACGCACAGCAAACTGACTTTATTCAACAGTGTATTGGATATCTACATTCATCGCAGGTTGGCTCCGTGCCTTGGTGAGTGAAGGGGAAGTAGGCCTGCTTATACTGTGCTGTTGTTATAACACTGGCATCCACCTGTCAGGGCTCAAAACACATCTGATTTTACAAACTAGTGCTTCCAAGACACAAGCTAGAGGATACATTATTTATGCGTATTTATTTAACCCCATGCCTACACTTGGTGTCAAAAAACATAAAATGCAAAAATGAAGAGACAAATTAGGCTTAATCTTTGGGCTGAGCGGAGCCAGAAAGGTTTGTAAGGGAGCCCTCCCCAACTGACAAAATAAAAATAGCCAGACAACAAGTATGTCTAATGGCTTAATGAACAGTATACTGTATCTGGTTGTTATTCTTAGATGTTCCAAAATGTAGGAATACTGAAAAGGAAGCATAATATAGAGCAGAAGCTTCTTCATGAGCAATGCCATGGCAGGCATGAGTGTAAACTATGCAGAAGTTCGCCACAAAGACCCAGAATGCAGAACCCTACATCCCCCGGATATACAAAGGCTGTGCAAAT
Organism: Anguilla rostrata; assembly: GCF_018555375.3. NCBI lineage: Eukaryota > Metazoa > Chordata > Actinopteri > Anguilliformes > Anguillidae > Anguilla > Anguilla rostrata. Next base: position 13,689,740 of record NC_057934.1, read on the forward strand.
GTGGGGAATGTTGGCAAGCGCAGTGAGAGGTGCACGCGTTTCTGTGTCCTGTTTTGCATTTTTCTTTGATAATGCTCACTCCTGGCACGGAGGCGCTTCACATATCATTGGTAGTGTTCGCACTAAAATGAACTGTTAAACTAGCATTCATCCATTCTGCTGTATTTCATATCTACAAACCATCCAATTAGCATCAATCACTACTATGATCTTTTTTTGTGGCACTTGCTCCGTAACAGCAACAATGAAAGTGCAGGCATCTTTCCTTGCTCCTGTTTATCTGTAAAAACATTTCAGTGACAGTGCCTTTGTAAGAAGCACTGTACAAATAAAACTGAATTGAATAAGGAGGCATTTCATCCTCCATCATGCAACATCAAGCTAACGTGCGTGTCATTTTGCTGCGAATACACTCATTTTATTTTTTTTTAACCCCGTGTGAAGTATGTGGGTGTAGGCGGTAACCAGAAAAGTTCAGCTCTAATGATGCTCCAGGATCAGCAGCACTCGAATCAGCAGTGGAGACACAATGAACCTGTAGCATAGCCAAGAATTTGTGGGTGGGTGGGCCTGGAGAAAATTGGTTGGGCCTAGAAAAAGCGATTGCACCCGACCACTGAAGCACAATTATTGACAGTGCTCGAATTACCCTGAAATTACGTGTCATAGCCTATTAATTACATTTAATATCCATTCATGTTATTCACCCTTTTTGGGCTACAATAGATTGAAATAATAAGGCAAGGCATTTTTTTTTTTTTTTTTTTTTACCATTTAGTTATATCAAAGGCCTCGGCTATCACTGATTTATGCATGGGGCCGGCAAGCTATCAACACACACACACACACACACACCAAAAGAACAGTCCGTACATTGGGTTCAGCTAAATCAGGAAGGGATTAATTACCTAGGCAAGCAAGGCCTAATCACCCCAATTAGGCCAAACGTAGCTTATGCAATGGGTCTATAGGCTACTGACCACCATATTCAACCTATCCTATTTCACAATAATTAGACTCGTGTTTGAATCAAAATTCATAAAGAATTATGAATTGTTTTATCTTCCCCACCTGTTCTTAGTACACAGTAGCCTGAATGCTAAGCATGATAGTCAAGATGGAGAGTAGATGGAAGCAGAAGGGAACAGAGAACATTAGAGCAAGTATGCACGGGAGAGGGAGAAAAGCCAGAGAGACGATCACAATTACATATAGTCGTTGGGAAGTCTAGACCTGTGCTGGAGAAGTTCTGTGTATCACAGCGTTGCATGTACGTGATCAAAACATTTGTTAGTTAGTTGGAGCATAGTTGGAACTTGGTAGGAAAAATCTAATCACGCGACTGGCCAATCATACAAGTTCCAGATTCGACCCCAGCTAGTTATTGAAAATTAAGGATACTGATTGCGTGGGACCTGTTGCCAAGTGGGTGGCCCTTGGCTATGCCAGTGCAATGAACTTAAAAGGGCAAACCATGGAATTTGTATGGATTTAAACAGCACAAATACAGACACGGCAGCTCTGTGGGACACAGGCAGTAGATTCCATCAGAAGCTGTGTGAACTGGGTATCAAAAGACATGCAGAGTGAGACATCGCCATGGTCCCCAAAGATTAAGTCAAGGGGGACACATTTCACACCCAGGTTTCAAAATGTAGCAGCATGCTACTGCAGAAAACAATGTTAGCTCACTGTAGCACAAAAATAAACATCAAACATCTAGACTATTCAATCTACTCAAGCTACCAAATTCCAATGAAAAAAAAAAAAAAAATTCTTTCCATGCATAGGCCATAATACCCCCAATAAGAAAGGCTGAAAATAACTTCCTTTAAAAGGCTACAGTGAAATGATTTAATGTGATTTTTTGAACCCGAGGATGACTCAGCAGTTCTGTAAGCTGGCTGCTTCTCTGACTGCTCCCCATGAAAGTACCTGAGACAGCCATTTGTTAATTCATACCGAGAGACCTGCGTTAATAGAGTTTTAAGAGCAGCTGTCTTTAATTTACAGCATAAGTGACAAAACCTAAGACAGTCAAACAACCCCAATGGTATCTTTCTAAGGCCATTGGGACAAATTACATTGATATAGGGGAGAATCAAGGGAGACCTGATATGTCAATATATAAATAAAAAACCCCAATGAAGACACTGTTAATTTAATTACATATCTGTCTGACAACGGGGAAATGTTTACAATAAAGGAAAATGAGAGGGGGAACTGTTGCATCCCGTCATGGCGGGTGTCCATGACATGAATAAATATCCACTCAGCTTATTACGGATTGCATACACTGGTTTGAATCCAATTATGTTATAGCTATGCCCTGATTTGTGAGTTGCATGTGAAAATATGCCTGCCATTCCCCTGATAAACACGTGTACCAGAATATCTAAAACTACTGAGTACAAAATGTAACCACACTAAGATTTATTACCTCAAGGTGCACTGTGGACACAAATTCATCACCCAGCTTCTTCTTGCTCTTTAGGAAAATGTTTGTGTGATTCAACAGTCTTGCCCACAAATCTTTAACCCTTTAAGGTGTAAGATCACAAATATGTGATTAGAATGTTCTTAACTGAACATTGTAATGCTGATGTCTAATGATGAACAATCACTACTGGCAACTGAAAGCAATGGAGTTTCAGAACACTGACTTGGAAATTTGAAGAAAAAAAAACAAAAATCTACAGTATTCTTCAAAAGGTTAAATCATATTCAGTACCCCACTTTTTCTTTCTATGAGAAAGGTTCACAGTTTGCCAGTTTCATAATTATTCATAACCCACTTCTGGTGGGTAATATGACTAGGAAGGTAGACCCCCATCTGTGCTTTTCAGGTCAGGGAAACAAGGGGGGGATGGTGTGTTTGCATGGTTGCGTGTTCATATGAGCGTGTGTGCGCTTGAGGTAGAAAAAAAAGAGTGTGTGATTCTGCAGGGAGGTATCGCATCACTCCTGTGCGTGATGATGATCCTCCATGACACGCATGAGTAGCTCCTGTCCCGGTGCATACCCACTCATACGCAGCGGCGGCCTGTCGGAGCGATCTGTTTACCGGGGCCTTGCCCCGCGACGCATCGCAGCGAAACCGCAAAGGTAAGGTATCCGATGAGAGCCAGGCGAGCAATCTGTCTGCCTGCGTTCCCGTCCCGTAGCCCGCCCCTCTTGGCACGGCTCGCGGCGCGTGACCCCTGTCCGCACCGGCCGCCCCGAAACACCGGGCGCTCCCCGTCCGTCCCGAGAGCCGGCAACGTGCATCGCGACATTCCCGCCCGGCATCTGTTTTTCCAGCCCCGGCGTTTCCGCTGGCAGGCTGCCTCCCGGCTCGACGAAGGGGATCCGAACGCAACCGTGTTCAAACGTTTTGTTTTTTTTTTCTTCTTCTTTTTTTGTGAGAGTGTAAGCAGACATGTTATTGTTGCGTCTGGCACCGAGTCCACCTCCGACGCGACGTGTTCAGCCTTACCACGAGCGGCCGCGGCGACAGCCGAGTGACAGACAGTGAAAATCAAAGCGAAGAGATGAGTCAATTCGCTGTTGCAGTTTTTTGTTTTTTTTTCGTGTCCCAAATCCCATAGAGAACTATTGTCAAAAGCTAAATTCCCTCAGACTCAGATGCAATAATGGTGCTCCATTACCACCCAGTGTTTCTTAAAATGTGATCCGTGCCTTAGTGCTGGATCTCGCGCTCTCTCTCGGTGCAAAAGCAATGGACTCGATTCACTGCATCGCTATGAACTGTGAAGCCTCCCGACATTCAGAACATCACAGCACTAAGAGCACGGTCTGGGGAGGATTAATAAGAGTGAGATACCAGAGATTGCTGAGGCAATGCAGGCGCTCTTGCTTAAAATAAGTGTGATTTGAGAGGTATAGTACTGAAGGAATAAACAGGGATGGACTACATACTGTACAGAATCACTTTGCCACTTGTGTGCACATCGTTATTCATATCCCCTGCTACATATATGATCACGACAGGAACTTTAACTGCTAAGAATCTCAGAAAGTGAGAAACAAAGAGACAGTCAGAGAGGTACAGAGAGCGAATGACAGAGAGAGAGAGCGAGAGAGAAAGAGAGAGATAGAAGACCTAAATCACAGACGGATACTCGGTGACCTGAGCTAGTACATACAGAGATCCAGGAAGAGAAATGGATATTTGCACGATCCGATAGCAAAGGATTTTCTTACCCTCTCATTTAATTCCAGGAGAGGGCTTAAAAAAGCATAGTCAATTTCTGTATGTAAACTGTATGTTTCTGTCATGTTAATTTGAAATGAGGGAAGATTGATTTACTGTATGTTGACAAAGGCAGACAGAGAGGGGGGACGAGAGAGAGAGAAAGAGAGAGAGAGGATACAAAAGCAAGACAGTGAAAGAAAGGAAAAGAAGGTGAAATGGACAAAAAGGCAGAGCTAAAGACAGGGAGAAAGGGAGGCGAGAGAGATGAGCAGAGAGGTAGGGGGAGCAGGAGAGATGTGAAGGCACACACTGATCCTAGGACCCTCTTTAATCATCATCATTCAGCTGTCACGTCCACCACAGGCTGAATTCGGGCCTGGACACCAGCTCCCTAGCACCATCTGCTTCCAATAAAGTCAAACAAAAGCCTTAATCTGAATAAATGTCCCTCTTTCTTTTCCACCCCTTAATGCATTTCCTCATCAGAGAGGGGGATATTGTGGACGCCAGGTCGGTCGAGCGAGCAGTGCCCACACGAACAGGACCAGGCACATTAAACATCCCATAAATGTGATTCTGTACCATACACAACAGCAACTTTTAGTCTTTCATGATGCAAGATTTAAAGTAATTCATTGCACGTAATGTCATTACACTGAAAAGAAAAACTGAGATCTGTGAGTCACATAAAATTGTATTTAGAAGTGTATCCATAAACAGAAAGAAAAAAAAAAAACGACAACATTTGATTTCCAAGTCGGCTCAATCCAAGAGCTGTGCTGTTTATGCAATCAAATTTAATCAACATCACACTGTACTGTTTGTGGCATGTTTTTGAGCAAACAGCCAACAACTCTCATGATCATTCAGACTGCTGGAGCCACTACATGGTAATGAGAATACTTGATTGATACTTAGAAGCGTACACTTGAAAAAAAAACAACAACTAGCTGTCCCTGGTATATTTCCTATACTGATTAAATCCTGCTCAAGGCTGTACCCTGGTTCCCAGATACAGGAGCCAAGCATTGTCTCTCCCTGGCTCCACTTCAGCGTTCATGTATAATCAGCATTCATTTCAGAGCTTAAGCAAGGTCATGAAAGGCCAGTCCTAGAGGAAGGCTACTAATGGATGTAACTGGAACGCAGAATCTCTAGAAATACATGTTACTTATTTTTGACCTCACCGTCACCCTGGATTCAATTAAACCTGTCAATGCATTTTAAAGGAAACTCAAACTCTAATGAATAAATACCATTAAAAATGTAAATTTACAGTAGAATGGATTTAATTAATCTGAAACTTATTACTATAATTTTTTTTGCCACTGTAAGCCATTTCCCTTCATTTAAAATATTAGTTTTGAATGCATCTGACTGAAACTGGTCATGGTTGTTGTAGTTTTCTGTATTTTCCTTATTTCTCACTAAACATTGTCAGACTGAAAAGCCTTAGACAAGGTAAAAAGGTAAATATGGATTTCATACATTGCTTTCCCTAAATTTAGTACACATTTCGAGCTGAATGTGCTTCATTTTTAATGTGAGGAAACCGACTAATGGTTAGGGCCCCATTTTGGTAGCAACAGTAGCACAAACACACTGGGGTGCTAGCAGAGTTGCTCATTTCATGCTGTGCCAATGGCACATTTTTCATCTCTACCTGGTTTGGTGGTTTTGAGGTCAGAAATAAACCTGTTTATGATAACATGGGTTGGGTAGCGCAACAGGGGATGTGCCAATGAAAAGACTGGGCGTCTAATAATGTGTGTGTAGTTTTAACCAACCGAGACCACCGCGGGCGCGTTATGCTATTTTGGTGCTTTAACAATACGCACATAAGAACATTTCATGTATGCGTTTCTGTATGCGGCAGACAAGCAATCGGACAGGGCTGATTGATGGATGTTGTGAAGCCTACCATTTCTGTACATGCAAAGTTGTGAAAGAAATGCTATATAAATATAAATACAACATTCAACTGAAATGCATTTCTGCTACGCTGTTTTATGTGCTCACTCCTAGACATACTCCATTGTCAAGTTTTGATAACACTGTATTTAAATATCTTTTTTTTATCATTAATTGTAATAATGCATGGCTATCAAGTCCTATAATGAACAGTTAATATATGGAAGGCAATTATTCCATACGCAAAGTATTTAAAAAGTTAAAGAAGCACACCAGGACACACGTTTTCAGTCTATGAGAAGAAAGAAACATACAGTAATGCCTAGGCATCCAGTTAGAACGATTCAAATAAAAGTGCCCATTCAAGGACACAAAGAGAGATTTGCCTCCTGAGATTTAAAGTTACATTCCTTTCATCTGGTGCCCTGTACCCTGACCGACCACCTTTGTCCCTTTGAGATTCCCGAAGGTCAGAAGCATTTATGTACCCTTGCTGAGTATCAAACGCTCTGCCTGAGTCGCAAATTGAATGCAACCAACAACGACCATCCAGCTTTTATTTTAGCCAACGCTGAGTAGGCTGCAGTCCCAGGAACATTTTTTGTTGAACATTCCCAGAGAGTTGGGGTAGTTGTTCCTAATACGTACAGTGCCTTTGTATTTTCCGAGATGCCCCTTGGACATGTATTTTAATTCACATTCAGTATTACAGGGATGGTCTTAGAATGCTACTCAGGTTTGTTATTTGACTTCATAAAGAAACAGAATTAATAAAGTTTTTTGACATATAATTGACGACTGAATTGACAATTGACCGGGGATGCTATCTGTGTGTGGTATGACATGTATAGAATGCCTTTCTGAAACCTTGACAGAATATCTTGCATAAATAAGAGAATGTTCCCCAAATCATCATCATAACATTATCACGTCAAAATGTGAATTATATCCTCCCCAATGCTCCCCAATGTTTCTGGAACAGGCCTTGAGATGTGAGTAAATATTGTACATGGCATTGCAATGTGACACATTTCACCTGAAGGCAAACTCTTCACCCTGTCTGATATCGATTAGCTGACACTGGGTGTCACTTTGCATTTAAACGCTCGTGCATAGATTCAATATAGCCTGTTCTTACACCAACTGATGGACCACTGCGGTGTAAATGTGAACACAAATACCTGAACAAGTTTGTTGCACCACCACATTTTTTTTTGTTTTTTGTGAGCTGAGGAGTAAGATTATATTTCATAAAGTTTCCTACACAGACACAAACTCATCATATGTTCTTGTATATTGAAAATGAATCCAGTGATACAGACAGGGACAAAGTCTAGTACTGTAACTGCGCTTCACTGAAACTACAATTTCTACCTGCATAATGGAATCAAATGTAAAAAACAAATATACACATGCTGAATAACAGATGCAATGTCTTTGTGACAATATTAGGGATACATTTCAAATTTTGTGATGGCTTTAAACTTAATGTTAAGTATTCTATTTACTGGCAATATCTGGAATGCTGAAATAACATATCACAAAAGAGAAATATGAGAAGCAAAATGTTAATATTCCTTGTGAGATCTCATTAGAGGACACCCCAGGCATTGGAACATTTCTCCATGAGCTGCCATGAAAAGACTGACTGTAGAATGCCGAATGCTAAAACATGAAGCTTGCTATATATATACATATATATGTGTGTGTGTGTGTGTGTGTGTGCGTGTGTGTGAACAACATAACAATGAGCAACATAATTTTTTCAGAGTAAGACACATTTTTTCTTGATCTGTACTCCACAATTTAAGATTTGCAATCAAACAATTCACATGTGGTTAAAGTGCACATTCTCAGCATTTATTAAAGTGTGTGTTTTATACATTTTGGTATCACCATGTAGAAAGTACAGAACATTTTATGCATAGTCCCCCCCATTCCAGGGCATCATAACGTTTGAGACAAATGTCCTCACGGATGTTTTTGTCAGATGTGTTCAATCGCTTCCTTAGTGCAGGTTAAGAGACACCGGTACTGGCTCACTTGTTTTCATGTAATCTAAATTGTTGTACAGAGCCAAATCAAGAAAAAAATATATGTCTTTGTCCCAAGCATCCAGGAGCTCACAGTGCACACACACACACAATTCTGTAAATCTGTACTGCGTTGTGCTGCAGGACATCTTCCACAGGAGATGTGTCCTTATTTTTGTTTCTGCCCATTGCTCCACACATTGATGGCAATTTTAATTTCTCCGTTGTGCAATGCCCTTGTGCTTTCTTGTTCCAAGCTCTCACCTTCAATTATAGCCTACATTTATGAGCAAGAGATGGAGTATTCACCCCCACACACTTAAATCTGACTTAACAAGCACCCTCTAAATACATGCCCTGTCTGATGTGTACAGCCAAGAAGAGTTTTTTTTCCTGATGAATATTATAGCCTTTGCTTCACACTACACAGCTTAATATTGGAAGTGCTTAATATGGGAATAACCTTTTTTACATTACTTCATTACTTAGTTCATGAACTCAATTTTTTGGGAGGTGGGCCTGTTAACAAAATGTATATAGCCAAAGCTCATTTTATGATAAATTTCTACAAAGTTCCATGTAGCTGGGGAGAGGGAGTCAGAATTTTAAAACATTCTTTCAGAGCCTGAACTGTGACATCATCATCAGAAGACAGGCCGCACCCGATCCAGACAGCGAATTGGCTCGACCCTAGCTTTCTCGTCAGCTTGATCGGCAGATTCCGGGAGGAAGTCCCGGGGTCAGTCGGCGGCGGTGGCGGCAGGCGGCACTCACCGTACTCGCTGTCGTAGAAGACGATGAACTTCTGCCAGCGCAGCTCGGTCACCAGCTTGAGCATGACGTCGTTGAGGCGGACGGGCGGGCGGGCGGCCAGCGTGTAGCGCTCGCCGTCGGGGCTGGGGTTGAGCTGGCAGGCGGTGCGCGGGGAGCCCTCGCTGTTGCGCTGGACGTAGAGGTGCGGGATGTGCATGGCGTCGGTCAGCGACTGCAGCGCGCTGGCCGAGGCGCAGCCCGTGGAGGTGACCAGCGCCAGGATGCCCTGGGTCATCAGCTCGCAGGCTGCGCGGGAGAGAGAGAGAGACAGAAGCGATACCATCAGCACACACACGCGGTAAAACGGCACGCGTGCTCGACACGGCGCGGCACGTTCACTCTTATCAGGACAAGGTTGCTATTAAGGGACTTGAACGTGACATGATTACCTTCGCAGAGAATATGCTCGCTTAAATGACTTCAGGCAGAGGCCTTGGCAGCTCTTAACAATTCATTTCAACGCTCTGACATATGAAATCTCATATTTTTACTCTTGTGCCACAGCCAGGTGCCACTACCACTTCACTTATTAGGTTCGCACTGAGGCTTAAATTCACCACTACCAAGACCAGGCAATGTCACCCTGCCTGAGCCCCTTTGGTAACTACAGTGCAGGTCTATTTTATTATATCTCCTCAGTATCATGTATCCTTAGCCTCGGGAACCGAGACCACTTCCTTTCACTTTATCTCTTGGGAGGCACCTGCATGCAAAGCTCTCTCTACGAGGAAAACGCCATTTTGAAAGCCCATTATTAAAGGTCAAGAGGCCCATTGGGGGGGTCCATCATCAAAGGAGTTGTGAAAGATTTATGCCGATACCTCAGCGCTGTTTTTGTTCTGGCTTATAGGCAGGGGGAAAACGAAAGGGAGGAAGCCTGCCCGGTTGAAGAGGTCGTAAATGTTTGATGAATGTGAGCATATGTAAAACCGTGGGCGAATTCCGCGGCGGTTAAGTGTTGTGCCTGTCTTGCTGTGGGGGTAATGGTGGGTCATTGGCTCCGACTCTGTCATCAAAATTGGGTCTTGTTATCCATACAAAAATAGTGACATTGCATACAGCCTATTAGCCACAACAGCAAAATATATCAAGAACACAGTTCTGCTTAGGGAAGACATGTGAGACATTAATGTCTGCTGAGAATAATTTGTGATTCAGACCAACCCAGCAAATGAGGCCATGAGCATGTGATTGGTCCCCGGCCTCTTTTAAAACCAGCCCACTTTTCTTCAAACAAGCAGCCCCAGCCTATTGACCCGGGCCCCTTCTTTTTCTGATTTCCACCAGGGTCCAGACGCTCCTGCCCAATTAATCTGAATTTAAAAATCACACCTACAACAGAAAAAAAAAAAAAACTAATTATTTTCCTTCTGGTGAAAAGAATAAATAACTTGGAAAGAAACTGCAACACAAGTGTACAGCGACAACGCAAACCACAAAAGGACTGAAGAATCGGAAGAAAGAAAACAGGTAACAAGAGGCTAATCGAGGATCTACCAGCTGCGGTGCTGACACAGTCACAAGGAAGTGCTCAGTGTCTTGTGCATTATTACTCAAGGCCAATTGAGTTCTAATTTGCCTTGCATTAATTAAGCCCCCTGCCTTGTTTTGTGTCTCCCTAGATAGGCTCTTCTTCTGTCTGTGGTCCCAGTGCCCCCTTAGGTTTTAGCAGACACACCGTTGGCAATAAATCCCGGGCTTTTAAAGCCCTACATGGTGTAATTCCTGCACGGTGAAACCTTGTTTGTTATTGTGGGGGGAAAACTCTATGACGACGGTGACGGCAAACACCTGGGGCCGGATTCCCAAGGAGTCAGCTGATCGCAAATTACTGTACAACTGCAGTCATCTATGAAACTGTGGGGCTATTCAAAAGGCAGAACATTCTGCTACATTTTGAATGTGCTGTCTGTTGGTCAGCAAGTTCACTTGAATGGTTTACTACATTTTATTGTTTATTACATGTTTTGTGGGCATTATCACGGCGAGGGAACATTGACTTCACTAGGTAGTGTTGTAATGTTACAACATATTTCATTATGTAAGTGGCCACAGTGTAAAGGATTTGTTAGTTTAATTGTACAATCCGTTAAAAAATATGCAGGTAACATTTTGGTGCTGTGGAATATTGCCAGTTAACGAAAATGGTTGTACAAAGGAGGGGATTATGTAGTGCTAGTCGCAATTAGGACAGAGACCAACCGAAAAGCAAGTTGAAGAATAAGTGCAATCCTTTAGTGAATCTGCCGATTAAAGCTCCTTTGGGGAAAAATAAAGTTATTCTATCTGTTGTTCTCCAAATTAAAGTGCATAAAATTTACCTCAAGCTTTACTTCTTACACCTCTTTACTGTTATATCGATGCTCAGGTCCTTGACATTGCAACAGGCAAATGAATGAATTAATGAATGAATAAATCAATACAATTACCAGTACTTTCCCTGTCATGTTACTGGGGTATTAATTGTGGAAATTAAGATATCTGTGCTTTAAATGCCACTTCACTCTTTTACGGTAAGATTAGCAGCTGAGATATTGCATTTCAGGACTATGTGGGATTAAATGGTATTGGCACAGAAACCTATGAGCAATGACAATTAGCTTTGAAAACCAGAAATTCAGATGGCACATTGTACACTTATTTTGACAGCACAAACTTTTTAAATCAGGCAGTGGCCTAATAGCCTAATCCATTTTGTCCCTCACCTTTGCAAATAATCTGCTGTTCATTAAAACTGAATAATTGCATATGGATCCTGGGTGCTTTGCAATGAAATGTGACTGCGCTTTTAGTTCCTGTACATTTTTCATTGAGTGGTGGTGTGGTGGTGTGGGGGTGGGGGGGGGGGGGGGGGGGGGGATGTAGGTGTAGTCACTGATTCTGAGGACACTTGGGAAACTGGCAGGGATGGAGAAGTTTTGTTTTAATTGTTTATGTCTTGCCTATATTTATTACTATTTTTAACTCTTTTTTTTTTTTTAACGCGGGGTAATGTATCTTCCCTCAGTGCTCTGCTGTGCTTGTTCAGCACAGCATAAAATGCACTGAAATATTCCATTGTCACATTCCAGCTTTGTTTCTTGTTGGATGACACTAATGGCTACAAACTATGAAATCCACACTGAACATAATTTTTCAAATGACCACGTTTGTGTTTTTAGAGGACATGCACATTCGCTTTAGCTGTACATTTTTATCGATTGTGTGCAATCTGTTTGAATTTTGTTTATATAATTATTAAACTTATATTTATATTGCAACCATAAATTACTACAATTTAAAAAAAAAAACTAAACAATTAACACATTTATACCTGCTGCAGCTGCCAACAGGTATTCTTTTATGTTGACAAGTAATTCCATTTCAGTATTACTACCGCCAATATGCTGATTTGATTAATTTTTCTGACATTTCAAATAAAGAGGTCTGGGTATGAAATATTGTTGCATCCCACTAGCAATAAAACGTACACGTAATTGCCAGGAACGTCCTGCTGGTAAATTACCTATTGCAGCCATTTTACCAGGACAAAGTTTGCACCTGGTTTTAATTGCGCGCAACACGATGTCCAATCACAACAAATTTGAATGAATCCTTTCCCGCGTTCCATGCCATCTCTGACGCTGATGACGCACTAACATTTAATACGCATACAATACCGTTTTGTGTGTTTGTAAATAACCACATGCACTATTATGCTCTCAGCTGGGTATTCACTGGCACAAAAGAGTTTAATAAATTGGGGCCAGTGATTTTTTAGAGACAAACTGCATTCTTATTTTATTTTTTATTTTTTGCCTAGATTGAGACCAGAAAGGCCAGTGAGATGCTGAGCCTGAGAATAACAGGGGCTCATTGCCGATCCTACACACCTGGCCTAATGAGGCCTACAGTCTCTTGCTGTTGTTTTGCCCCAGGTCATCAGCTTTAATACACCTACAAGGTGACAGAGCTGCCCATACATTTACCAACAGCTACAGTGTATATCCAATAATCTGTTGGATTAGGCGGTCAGAAATAGAGGGTCTGTGTGGGAGTTTGACCAGGGCACCAGGAATAATGCCCTTACTCTTTTAAAAAGTTATATGCGACCCGTAATGACCACAGTGAGTCACAACCTTAGTTTCACACCCCGTTCGAAGAACAGCACCTTCCGCAGAACAGAATCCTCATTGTGCTGAGGAACAGGGTTACATTCTGTTCGGATGGAAGAAGTCCCCCCTTCTAGCCAACCAACCACAACTCAAGCAGCAACCATGATACCCACTCATGTAATAAATTAATCCAAGCCCATCTAGCTTAAACTGCTTACCATGTGAAGGCAATATAGTGGTGGGGCTTGGTAGAGCTCAGAGATGTCAGCGAGCGGGTAAAAATCTGTGATAGAAGGTGATGTCACTTCCTGGAGCGACAGAAAGGGTATGATTGGGTTCCTTAGCTGGGGAGCTTGGTCTTTAGCTCAGTGAGTTAAGGGTATGTCTTGTTGTGCACTGCTGTCAGCCAGCTCCACAAATCAAAGCCCACCGCAGAGTTACCCCTGGCAAAGCTGTGAAGACCAATCTCTTGCCCCCTAGTCACCTGCTCAAAGAAACACAGGAAAGCCCTGCCTTCCTTATCAGCATAAGACATATTTGCCTGCGCAAGGTATGATGTTTCAGCACTGGGTCCTATTAGAGCATAATCAATTGTCTAGACAGAGCTTTTTTTTTGTTCTATTGAATATCTTCAAATAGCTAATGAGTTTTTCCCCTAAAAAGTGCCACTGCATGCAACACAATAAAAATCACTTACGCTATTGAATACCAATCTCTGCTAACCCTGACACAACGGCACCCGCACAAGTTGAGTCTGTGCTTTGATTAAAATGATTAGATTTAAACTCCAGGTAGATTAATAGGGAGAGTGAAGGGATTGAGGCGCGTGACTCATTTGTGGGAACAAAACGTGTGGGGAATTCTTCAGTCAAAGTAAGTTTTGTTGTAGTTGCATATAATAATAGTCTTAAAGGGATACCATGAGCAAGTTCAGAGGGCAGCATTGATATGTGTGGATTGCTGCAGTTGAAGTTAAGTGGTTAGAAGAAAGATAATAAACATATGTGCACATTTATGTTATACATTAAATTATAATAATAAAAAACACCATGTGACTAGCACCGTACAGTGTGTCAGGGATTCACTTCATTATCCACAACATACTATATCCCTGTCACAAGAAGACTGATTGGAAGTACTCTCAAGCCTATGTTTGTAAAGTGCATGAATTATATTTTCCCAGATTCATGAAGCACATTACATGAGTCAAACATATAGATCATTTTCAATAAATACAAAATGGTTACAAGCTAAGGCAATTTTGTGATAGCATGGACATTTCTGAGAGCCTTCTTATCTGCTTCTTTCCTGGGAACGACCGACTCAAAGTAATAGGTCTTCCTGTCAAAGACTTGATTCACTTTTTTTCTACCAGCTGTGAAACACACAAGGACTGGTTTTGACACTGCATGTGTGTGTGTGTGTGTGTGTGTGTGTGTTTGTGTGTGAGTGAGTGTGAGAGTGTGTGTGCGTGCGTGAGAGAGAGAGAGAGAGAGAGAGAGAGAGAGAGAGGTTGGCAGGGGCTAATGTCCTGGCCTTCTTAATGCAGGCTAGTTCATGCAATTTACTGAATTACCCATCCTCCTAATCTGCTGAAGGCTGGCACACATGAAATATTGCAATACAATAAACCCTGACATCTCATTGAAGAATATGTTATCTCTAAATACAGGTAAAACCACTCAGCCGGAGCCTAGATTGATAGCTGACGCCATTATAGAAGGATCGCTGGCCATTATATAAGTCTACCCAATAACAGATAATACATTATACCCTTCCAATCAGGAGAAGATTCACAATTGTTCGCAATTTAATTTGCCATATTATCATGATATTGTTAATTTATTATAATGACCAGAAAGTGAGAATACACAAAATTTGCTCGGCTAATCTGGTTTGACACCACAAAAGCAGCCATGTATCCTTCAATAACAAGGCAAACATTCGATCTGACCATACAGCCATAGCCTTAAACCCAAACTTACACTGGAATTAATGAATGTTTGTCACTATATTTTAGTGTAAGGTATAAAAAATATACCACATCAAAACAATTAGGCTACATTTAGTCAGGAAAAAAAAAAAAAAAACAGCATTTTGTTTAAGTGCTACAAATGAGATATCCAGATTGAATTCAGTGAATAGCAGACAGTAACTGTACCAAAATACAAAGCATTAGAATATCTGTACCAGCTGCAAAATGTGTGAACATTACAATGATGCAAATCATATCAAACCAGCAAATATGGGTTTTTAGCAATTCTCCACATTAAGCACATTCTTTATTTAATATACAGTACAGCGTATTTTGGTTTGTATTTCATAGCTTTCTTTACCTACCAAATATCGATTCAAGAACGGGGGATGTCCAAATAAACAAATTAAGGATTTTTTTAGTTTGTTTCTTTCTTACTTAAATTGCGTACATGTTAGTTATATCAATGTATGTTTCCTCAAATGTCTGAAATTTGTGAGTGAAAGGTTGGAAAAATACGTGGACACTACTAAAAGAGACATCGGGAAAGAGAAGACAGAGGGATAGTGGGGGAGGCAAAGAGGATACAGTAAAATGTCACTTGTTCCTCCATGCTGAGAGATAAAAAGGGGAAATTATCCCAGGGGAGCAACCGGAAAGGACAGTTAATGTGACAAATGGAAAATATACCAGTAGCTGCAGTGGAGGACTGCGTTAAGGCGCTGTAAATCAAGTGCTCACTACACGGACTGATTAAGACTAATTGAGTTTCATTCATGCAAAACACACCTAGACCCCATAAAAAGGAAGTGAATCTGTTTTCTTCTTTCTTTTAAGCAATGCTATGTGTACTGCCACACATCTGCCATCCCACCATGTTGCTAATAAGAGCACTGGCCAAGAGGGCACTGATATATAAAATCCTTGGGAAAATGTCAGGGAAAACTGTTCGGAAAAGTATAAATACTTCAGACCAACCATACACAACTTTTCTAATTATGCTCAACTGTGCGTTTTGGCAGCCTGTTGGTTGAGTGTTCTGTGATTGTACCATTAGTCAAGGCTCTACAAAAACAAACGGACGGACGGACGTTAAAAACCTGCAGCACAGAGAAGTGCCGCTCTTTGCCTTTTCTGTACGATCATTAGCACAGAGGGAAAATGTCACTGGTGAAATGAAAGCTCATCAACCAAAGCTTTGATACATATTTTACACACAATAACGGCAACGCTGACAGCTAATGGAGGGTGTGAGAAAGATTGGTAAAAAATAATGATCTATTAACTAGCGGAGGAGGCACTACAATGGAACGGCCGCGGCCATCCATCATCACAGAGACGTCCGGGGTGTCAGGAGATGACGCACAACAAAACTGACCGAAACTTGGATTACAGGTCGTAAATTGTCAACCCGCTTCTTATTGGCTGTTAGAAACAGCAATAAAATGCACTTGAGAAGCAAAAGCACGCTAATAACGGTCACCAATGCAAAAATAAAAATAAACAGCTCATCCCAACAGTAGGACAGTATTAACTCAATCCAACAGTGGAACAGGGTTTAATTACGGTATGTTTTAATGTTTTAATAGATAAAATAATAACTGCCATGGCTAGGGTATTTAAACATCAAAATAGTGGGTTTGGCAGACTAACAGTGTTTCTGTTTCCTAATACATTAGATGACATCCATTGTAAACAGTTCACGTGTTAAATTGAAATAATACAGTAGGGATATATCTGGATTTCAAGTCAAGCATGTTTCAAAGCTCTTAATTGAAATCACACGAAAAAACATCTGCTGCAAGGATTAGCGAAATGTGGTACCAACTGTTTTTGGCATTATGAAGAATTGCAGTTATTGGAAACACACCAAAACAGGAAATATTCCTTAATAGGTTCCAGGATGCTGCCACATTTTAGTACTTCATGTATCATCGAGAGACGCAAAAAATATGACATAGTTCTTATTACTGTAAAACAAGGTATATAAGGCATGATGTGATAGGCAATAGAACAAAAGGGGTAATCCAGCCTCTCTGTGACATCACACATTTTCTCTGGCCTGCAAAATCATGAGAATGTAGTGCCTTCATCCTCATATATGGGTAATATATGTTTAGCTTTGTGTAAATGATCAGCATGTCCAGCACGTTTAACCATAAAGATTTGCGCGGTCACCTCCGCAATCCGCAGTCCCTTTACGGCATTCGCCGGGCGCAATGTTTACGGTCGCGCCGGCAATATCCCCGAGCCGTTTGGAACTCGTAAAACTCCCACAATGACCCTGTGAATTTGCAGCCCGCCGGAGGTGCGTCCATTGAGAACCTCGGCTTGGCTGGCTGACAGAGTGCGGGACATTACACAGCGCAGCAACCTGGGCGGCCGTCGACCCTGGAGCAGGGAGCGCTGTTCTAATAGTAAAGCTCTCAAAAGGTACAGAGGATGGTTTGGCCCTAGGGGAAAGTGCTGGGGGGGGGGGGGAGGTGAGGGTGTCAGGTGATATCACTCACCGCTCCCATTCCTCCTGGAATTGCACAGTGACAGCGGTGGACTGCAGCCATCACACGGTATGAGGGAATTAGGAGAGATGGGAGGGGCAGGAAAACAAGGGCACGCGTCCCTCTTTCATTTAAGCTTCTCCAGCCCTGTTACTAGAGAGTTAGAGAACCAATTTGCAACCACACTTTGTAACCAACAGAGACCCAGGAAACAAGGTTAAGTGGGTTAGCTGTGTAATCAACTATGCTAACTGACCAATTATGTGCTGACTATGAGTAAAAAAAAAACAGCAGATTCTGTGGCTCCCAAGGACCAGAGCTGAGCCCCCCGTCTAACTGTTTTTTAGGTTGTTTTTTAAATTTAGTTTAGCATAAGAAGGTAGAAGAAGGCTACATTTGGTACACTCTCACTGAGAAAAGGAAAATCTTAACTTTCACAGAAGAGGGTGTATGAAATATGCCTGCCATGCCCCCTTGTTTTTCACAATACATGGCAAGATGAGATTTGGCATTGTGAACACCAGCTAGTTTACAACCATGATTTCTCTTAAATTTATCTTTACAACCGTTATATAACGGTTGTATACTTAATAGTGTGCTTGTATTTAAGATTGCCCTTTAAGTTGCTTCTAAAAATGTATATGCCGAATAGAAAAATAGTATGTCTAGATGAGATTACAGGCAGAACAATCGATGCTTTTTAACCTCTGAGGAAAGCACAGTCTATTAAACATTCTCTAGATCGGCTGTTTAATATTTTATTAACATATGCTCCCTTACAACCCACGGATGTACACCATTTCCTTGTGAGTACATTACAAATTATGGCTTAGATAGGGAGGTATCTGTCGAAATACATAGTTTTCTGCATTTGGGCTCATTCAAATCTTCCTTAGCAGAGTGCCTACTAATTGTGCTCTCAGAGCTCAACACAGGACTGTTTCATTGCTATCTATCAGATAGACAGAGTGATGGTGAGAATGTGCATCTCTTCCCATTGGTATTATATAGGCCTAACACTGGGGATCTTCAATAAGTCATCAACCACAGTGAGTTATTCTACAAATTGTAAAGCTAGGTAGGTGAAAGATCATTTGCACATCTATATGAAAATCCTAAAACACTGCAGTCCTTTATAATTTGGGATTTGCTTTGCCTCCTTGAAAGTTGTGCTGCTTTAAATAATGCGCATGTGATTTGATCAGTATCTGAATCAGTGTAGATCAGAGCTGTGCCTAATTAGGGTAATGAATTATAACCAGTCTGGAATATGTTCAATGCACTCCCAGCTCATTATGGTACACATTCACATTTTTATACAATTCAATCTTGATTTGAAGCGAAAAGGGCTTTCCATAGAGGGGTCATAGAGCAGACAGATTAATCAGCATAAATGAAGAAAAAAGTTTATCCTCCTAAGACATGGCAGAAAAAATGCTGTATGTATTTATTATTTATGTATTGACATAGCACAAGTGTCTTGGATGAAAAAAAAACATATAGCAGTGAATATATTTTCAAGAATATTGCTTACTTTTTATCGAATTTTTGTATGAAAGGCAGGAGTAGTGCTGTTGCCTATAGCAGTGATAATTTTACTGATTCTCCCTTGCATGGTTTCTCCAGGTACTCTGGTTCTCCGCAGTGCAAAGCTTGGAGTGTTGTGGTCTAATTGAAGTCTAAATTGTCCTTGGGCTGTGAATGGTGTGTGAGCCCTGGGATGGATCGCTGACCTGTCCAGGGTATATTTCCACCTTTCACTCAATGTCTGCTGGGACAGGCTCCAGCCCCCCTGTGACCCTGACCAGGAGTAAGTGGTTTAGAAAATGGATGGATGGATGGATGACTGTCCTTACAGGTTTCAGCATTGTAAAATAAATGGTTCTTCAGATTAAAACCAGGGCTATCGTTGATAAAAATGCTCTTGGATTTTGAACTTCAATGTAATCTTAAGTTCCTTTCTCAAGTTGTGCTTATGCATTTACAAATAAATTTTTTATATATCTAGAACAAATAAACAATTAAAATGAATGAAAAAGTTGCTTACGTTGGTTTAAAGTGGAATATCTGTGTCATGTAAATATGCTTTACAAATACCCCATCTTGTGAATGCAGCCAAAAACAGCCTTTTGCCTCTAAATACATTTGCATTTCAACATTTCCTTCACATTTTAACACCTAACTACTCAGACATGTTTTTTTTTCCTTCTATGTAAGCCACTATTTAAGATACAGTATAATTTGATCGGAAGACCATTTTATAAATGAGACCCAAGAGATGAATGTCCTCTACAGGGGACAAAATGAATTGCCTGGTCTTAGGAAGATATGGCAACTTCAGCTTTCATATATTTCTGAAACAAGTGACTCTCTCTGAGCCCAGCGCTTTGGCAAAATGAAACTCCGTTTTTTTTTTTGTTTATTTTCTTTCAGCACAACACACAAAATGCATGTTGGTAAAAATACACTTTTTGCTATCCCATATTCCATCCCCATACATTATTTTACACAGATAGGCTGAGAAAAAAAATGCACTGACACTTTCCAAAACAGAAAGAAAGGAAAAGAGTTCACAGATTAATGACAATCTAAGAATGAGCTGATACTGTAATGTAGATTGAAGACACCACTTATGAGCTTCCATAGCCCACACAAAAATGTAAATGCATTGTTTTATTCCCTGCAGTTTAAACACACACGTTCATGTCTGAATAAGACAGAGTGCCACTGGACTACAGTAATCCACCTACTCTACTTGTAACTCACTATCTGATCTGCAATAAAATATCACATGCATACAAATGGCTTTTTTATGTCATCTTCGTTGATTAAGTAATGCTTATGCAGTCCTGGTTGCAATAAGGATCCAGTCACTGTAAGAATCACAGTTTTCATCTCACACGGAGCAATATTTCTCTATCACGCATCTGCCATTTAGTATGCAAAGGGAGTCTGAGGGGCCCGTCATTTTCATAAATAAAAGCAGGTATTAAACAGCTCGCCAGTATGCAGATTTACGAAAGCTGCAATTAGCATGCAACGTCTTATGGATAAAAGACTAAAGGCTTCGCTGAGATGAACGAGCAACGTTATTGAGTATAATGTAGAGGCAGGTGTGTGTGAGTCTACAGGGTAACAATCCAGATCCACAGTTAGAGAACTAATTAAATTACAAGGCAAATTGCCAACTATATAAATATGGCAATCTCACCTGTCAAACAACCATAAGGGCTGTAAACCATCATTATATGTGTACGTGTACGTGTGTGTGTGTGCGCATGTGTATGTTTAGCAATTGATTGGCATCCCCGTTTCTGACATGCACAGTATTAAAAATGCAGTACACAAAAGCCATTTTCTGCCAAAACCAAAAAAAAAACTGTAAAACTAGATCCTTGGTGAGAAAGCCACCATGCTTTCTGCTAGCTTTATGGATGCAGGTAGGTCCTGCTTCGCATTGCCAAATAATACAACAGAACACTTTGCCGGAGGCAAAGTGAAATGAAAAATTATAATTGACAAAGCTAGGTGTAGGGTGAGCTTATCTATCAAATGTAATGATGGTTTACAGCCTTTCTGGTTGTTTGACAGGTGAGATTGCCATTAACCAGCTTTCTGCTCATATTATAGTTGTGAATGACAGCACAGCACGAAACAAAATCCTTCACTAGAAGTCCCCATCATCTTACATAAGGGAAGGAGAGATACTCAGAGTGGCACAGCGGGATCCACATTAGACAACCCTCCTGAGATGGGGCGGCATTCCAGTGGACTTTAAATACCTCTCCAGCTGTCATATAACTATTGTCCAAATCAAAATCTGTTTCTTTTTAGGACTGGGAGGGAGATCAGTGATATTAACATGTGGCGAAGTGGCTCAGAGCAGGATCTTCAGAGAGCAATCCTGCCTGGTCCGCCAGATAAGAGAAAGAAGTGCACTCTGGTATGGTGGAGGGCTAGGGGTCAGAGAGAGACAAAGGCCCTCACATCACTAACAATATGGTTTTTTTCCGTTCCAAAGATAATATTATCTTCTCAGAATCAAAGTAGCCTTTGGAGGCATGTGAGACCACTCACACACCCACGCACGTCTGCACTCATGCACACGCGCACACACACACACACAATTTCCATCACCCACTCCTGCGGAAGGCCAGCATTGTCTTTAGTAGGCTATGCCTTTCACTCTCATCAGCCTCCCCACATACCAGCAACCATTAAGCAGTGACTCCAAACATATAAATCTAAAGATCTGTGTGCCCTGGCACAGAAACCTTATGTACGTCATACAATGCCAACACTCAAAAAAAGGTGCATTCTGTGTCCTATTTTTGAAGTTCTCTGTAAGGAACCCCACTGGCTTCAACAATGCATGAGTAATGAAACTCATAATATAAACATACTGTGCATGCATATGAATGCATGCGTATGCATATGAATGTACCCTGGGGTATAGAAAATAAATGGAAATTCGATGTCAGAAAGGTAAATTACAACAAGCTTAGTTTTTCAATTACTCTTTTTACAAAGGTAATTTCTGGCAAACATTTTTTTTCAAATGTCTTTGCATGTGTATCATCTAAAATAATTAATATTAAAGCACACATTGTAGAGGAGCAGTAGAAAAATACAATCGCATGACAGTTACAGGTGAATTCAGTTCTTTAGACACACAGGGTGCACACTGGTTTAGACCTCATAGGCTTCAACCTAGCCCGATAAAAACCAACCAGAACCCTGTTGGAGTCCTAATCCTGTCATTTCATAGCAGGCTCAGTTCCTGGTCGGGCCCATTAAAGTTTGAACACAAAGGCAAAGCACCGCTCGAGCTGGCCAGCAGTCTAAACTAAGCTATGTGAGGATGCCTCAGAACCGGTAAGAAAAAAAGTTCATGGGGGGAGTATAAAGCGGGACGGCAGCCATCGAAAGGAAAGTCTGAGGTCTGGACAAACATTTGCATGCTTCTGCAAAATGCAAATGTTACTGTGACACCCATCACTGCCTATTTTTGGGAGACAAATAAGGATGCATCCTCGCCATCAAAGACAAGCCCGAACAAACGTGGAGTAGTGTGATTGCGGGCCTGTGGGGCACGGAGGACGGGGGCTTGAATAGCTAAATTAATAAGCTAGCTAGTGTCCTTGAACTATAATGCGAAAAAAACAGGTCGCTTGTCACGTGTCCAAACAAACAACCAGACTGAAAAAAACAAGCCAAAAAAACTGCAGCCCACAACCCTAAGGTATTAGCATGTCACTGGGCAACAGCAACAATTAGGACAGGTGCACACCTTCACCCCAATGCCTCCCACCACACCAACAATGCCCCCAAAAACCTACACTGCACGAGTCAGATAAAGCCCCTCTATACAGTATCTGAATGAAAGTACAGTGTCGCATTGCTGTACCAAGAGTTCAGGTGAGCCACAGTACTTGAAAATTCATTAGCAGTAAGACCAATACTTGTTTGCTTCTGATTCTTATCACTGTCAATATCTGCAGGATGATCGTGTAATCACCCCGTTCCAAAATACATTCTCGGTTTTCCTGCCTCAGCAATATTTGTGAACATAGCAATAAAAATCAGAGCTTGTTTAGCAGCGACAGGCAGGAGGCAGAGAGTGCTGGGACTTATTATAGAAAATGAAGACTTTGGTGATTCTGCAAAAAAAAAAAAAAAAAATTAAATTAAATCATTGCCACCACCTGTGAAGAATTTTAGACAGCAAGTCGCTTCTGTGCATCTTTATGACCTGTTTTTTTGTTTTTCTTTTTCCCCTGAATAAAGCTAGAGCATCCACGCTCATTCAGTTCAACACCAGGCTATGTCAAATATTGCTGTTACATTTGCAGGCCTGAATGCTAAATTAACAATAGTTTAATTTAGTTTAAGTTTGAAAAAAGTTTCATTCCCCACAATATATTGTGGCAAGTAGTAAGACTAGCATTACTTGATTTGTAGCATGAGAATTGTGAGACACATTGGTAAAGCTCCCAGAGGATCTGAGTGCTGTTTATCGGTTCTCCTGGAGACCTCTGCTTCCAAGTAAGCTTGTTTTTCTGGTCGCCTGATATACCAGTCAACTCCACCCGCCGCAACTTGTGGAAAAAATAGCCTTTTTTCTTAATGGTGTCTGAGGCAGCCAGCCCCATGTCAGTCTGTGATTCTGGCACTATGTCTCTTCTCCTCAGGTGAAGAAAGAAGGAACGACTCATCGTTTAAGGATTACATGTCTGATGAAGAGCTCATGTCATCAGATCTATGTTGAAATGGTGAATGAGTGTTGGAACAGGGTTACAAGAAAGAATGTTTGTAATCCTGTACATGTGAACACACTGCATTCTTAGGCTAGAATAGGTCCATATTTTAAATTAATAGTAGAAGTAAATTTAAAAATCTAATCTAATCTTGAAACAATTTTCTAATCGCTGGATTATTTTATGTTTTTACTCACAGTGAACATATGTGACATCTTGAATGAGCAACAGTGACAGGGCATCAAAGCAGAGATCATGTTTTCATCACATGCACAGCGATAAAAACTTCCAGCTATCTGGAGAATAAATAAAAAAACATTTTTTTAATATAACTTACAGATATAAACTGAGAAGCTAATAAATAAATGACTGGGTAAGACCCCACCCACATCCTCCCATTATTTTGAGACCCAGATAGCACTAGAAAACGCTGGACCCTGGACACTTGCACAAGGGTATGACAGCTTATAATCAGGCATGTAGTTTAATTTCTTTTTGAACTGAGACTTGCTTACCTGCAATGACCCTCACTGTTCCATAATCAAAATGGATGGTCATTTCAAATACTCAGGGTTTTCAGTGATGGTTTGGGTTTAGATTAGAACTATTAGATTACAAATTCAATTAGAATTCTTGTCAGGCTTTACTCTATCAAAATATGCAAACTGGCTTCGAGCTATAATGTCACCCATTAGTAAAAATCAAAAAAGTTCCTTTTGAGGCTATCCTATCAAGTAAGAAAAAGTGTCTGTGCATAACATTAGAATATCTAAAGCGAGTGGGTGTGTGGGTATATGCCATGCATTGTTTCAGGAATAATGTTCCATGAGGAACAATGGTAGCATTTTGAAGGGGAAAAAAGAAAGAAAAGCAGATCAAAAATTCAGCAGGTTGCAGGGTCGTTCCTGGAACAAACAAAAAAAAATCACTTCAATTTAAATCAACAAATTCCAAGTCACGTCATCGGCGTCTTTGTGATATTGATTAAAGGTTATAAAAGCACTGGCATTTGGAATTCATCTGCCCTTTTTTCAGAGCTGTTGAGAATAAGCAGGTGCATTGGCAGCTTCTGACATTTGTTAAGTCAACTTCCCCTTTTCATTTTCCCCCTCTGTGAATGCTAAATGCTCCGTTTCTTTGCTAAGGACCCGCTACCAGCACCACGCTCTCTGGGGCGGAGCTGAACTGCCGGTTTGGAAATAAACACAGCCCAGAGGATTGTTTTTTCCTCATCCCCATCTTCTTTTAAAGCCCTTTAGATCACAAGGGGGGCCTGCAGCAAGGCAGGCAGCACAAACATTTAATTTGCTTCCTGTCGGACACTCTTACCACCTGGCTTCTGACCTCCAACCCAAACACAGACCTGAGAGTAAGTTTGCATGGAAATTGTTGCAATAAACCTAAAGAAATTTCCTTAAAATCCACACCATGTCAAGAGGCATCTGGGAAACTCCCATGTCTTTTGTCAGTGATAAATGTGGCTATGTTGTGAAAATAAACACGTTCATTTACTTAGCAGATGGGATTTTCACGAAGCCAAGCAGAGGATTTAACAGCAACATTAGAAGAGCTCTCTTCATCCACCCAGGTGGCACAGGCATGAACTTGCTTACTTCTACAACCAGAATTGCTTCAACTTGGTTCCTTCTAAACTAATATTTGTAAAGGTTAGAGAACCAATAACATGAAAATCCCATATTTTAACTCCTCATACACAGTACTGTTTAAATACAAGATGCTCATATGGAGAATGTGCTTCTGCTGGTGATGCTGTATAAAAATAGAAAAAAAAAAGATCTATTACTTTTGCTCAAAAAATATATAATCTTTTCAGATAGATAACACTTGTAACAATTCACACAGTTAAATGTTCTCTGCTAAATCAGTGTAAAAGTCTTACAGAGTACATATAGGTCCCTACTGGACTATCTATTCTGTTAGAGTTAAATTGTCACTGGAGATTTTATTGTACATGGTAATCTGCCCTCTAACTTTCCTTTCACACATATAAAAATGTGTGGACAGGGCACATTAGAAAATCAGATACAATTAAAGCTAACATTAATTGCATATCAATTATTCATGTAATTTGACCAACAGTTAATGCTGCCTTAATTACAACTGTAATATGACTGCAATGTGATGACATTATTTACACACGCAAGATTACTGCATGTTTGAAATTATAATGACAGCTGCAATATTTATACCTTAGAAAGCGTGTACAGAAAAAAAAACCCAAAACAAACTGCAGTAGCTAATGCAATAGGTTAGAGGCTAAATCTCTGATCGGGCAAAGATATGCAGATATCCATCTTTTCAACCACATTAGATGCAATTTTCTGAAGATTACAATCAGTGCAACATTTAAAGGGACAAAAAGACCGTATTAAGCATGTCTATTGAGACCTTTTTCTGTGCTTTTGCTCAAAGCCACCGTTTAACTTTTATTGGTTTCAATTTAGAAAATCATTGCATCTTCATAAAATGCATCCTCATATTGGTTTTCTTCAGGAAAAAAAGCACTGTACTTAATTTAGTAAATAGCACAATGCAGATACTATAGTCTGGAAATCTAGTCTGTTTACTTCACGCCAAGAAAATATCCAAAATGCATTCTATATAATTACAATACATATTTGCAATGGGAACAAATGTTGGCATTACTTAAAAAGGAGGGAAAACACTCAATAGGATTAACACGCAGTGCAGAGAGCTGTAATACAAATCCTCTCTGGAAAAACCAGGGACACATTTCCACCATCCCTTGTCCTGTAAGGGGTGGGGATGGTGTCCAACATCACTATAGCAACGAGGGTTGTTCATCTCTGGATTTTATGCATTATTTTGATGGTTACAGCCGAAACGATAAGAGCAGGAGCATATATGTATTTCACGGCGTATCTGACAATGTTAGATTAAAAAGCTATTTGCTGTAAAATATTACTGCAGGTGCAGAGATATTATTGTGACACTTTCAAAAGGGCAGATGTAAATGGACTTCAGTGGGTACTAACCTACTCCTACTGCCCCAGCCCATTAAGACCTCATAGTTCAGGGACCCCCCGATTCAGGTCTTTCATTAGCGGATGATTTCGTGCTCATCGGATTCTGCAGGGGTGGGGTTTCTCATTCCACTAGTAAGAAGCAAGCAGGCTGGGAGTATGAATTTTGTTCCAGCACCAAGGTTTGTTTTTTTGTGTTTTTTCCTGGGCTGGACTGCCCCAGACCCAGCTGCAGATGAGATCTTTGGCAAACCAAGACCCCCCCGAGTGCCGCTTGCTTATGACTTCAGATTTAAGGTTCAAAGAACAAACACCAGCTAAATGATAGATTGAAAATGATAGGCAGACAAGTTTTGTCGTTTCATGTCTGTAGATACAACAGGGCATCGCGTGACCTGCGACCACCTTTTGGCAGCTCTGACAAAATGTTCTGTGTTTCTTTCCCCTGACGCATGTTTCGATCTCAGACCTCGTTCCCGGATCAGACAATTTTATTTGAAGGGCCGTAGACGAGTGGAGAACACCGGGCCGGTGTATTTTTTCATGGGTGCAGCTGTCTGTCGCTGAGCGGCAGATGCCTGGCCTCCTGGACTATCCAGGTTGCTCTGTTGTCAGTATGGTGTGCCCTATGATGATAAACACACAGATTGACAGCACAGACAGATAAGGTGTTATCTCAAGGGTAGGTAAAGAAAAACAAAAAAGCCCACAGACATTCAAGGATACTGATAAGCCACCATTACAAGAGGCTGCAGCCATGTTGGCAGCAGTCCTGTGTTTCTGTTTGCTTATATGTTCTTGGTGGACATTTTGGTTGGGAAATGCTACAAATTTGGCACAGCGACCTATTGTTCAGGCTGGATTACACATCAAGGGATAATGTTGAACCTCTGTTCATGTTAGCAGGGGGGTTGCACTGGGCTCTATGCTCTGAATCTCATCTACAATTATTGTGTCCTTGGTTTGAACACCTCCTCCATATTTCCTCTTTCATTACCATTCCACTGATCCGCCAAGGGTCTTGCGTTGACTGAATGCTAATGACAGAGGGGATTTGTCCAGGGGACTTCATATGCACAGACAGACACACACACACACACACAGAGACACACGCACACACTCACACATGCGCACGCACATTAATTAAGGAGGAATTGGGGATAAGAAGGCGGTGTCCCCTCTCCAGTATACTTCATGATAGTACTATTTTCAGTGCAATAGTGTTGCTTTCCATAGTTTTATGGAGCTTAAGCTATGTGGAATAATTAAGCTATGATTTGGGGGCAACATTAGCTCAGGAGATAGATTGGCCGTCTGGCAACTGGAAGGTTGTCGGTCTTCTCTGTGTGTCAAAGTCTGCTTGACCAAGACACGTAACTCCTAATTGCTCCCAATGAGCTGGTTGGCATCCAGCATGGCTGCCTCGTAACTGGTGTGTGAATGTGTGTGTGAATGTAATGGGCTTTGTGCAGTTGTTGCTGGAAAATACACCATAAAAATGCAGTCCATTTATCATAACATCTTGTCTACTTATTCTTATAAGCATTGATTGACATTATGGTTATTTGAACTTTTGTAGAGGTCACTCTCCTGTACCCGGACTCTGGCTGTAAATCCAGGTAGATATTGCAGGCACAGTCACCAGCAATAAGTCAGAGGCCAACTCTGGCACATTGCTGGTTGAGTTGCTGTTAAGCCACACTATTAACTACAATATTATATACCGTTAATCTGTCATCAAGCAACATTGGTCAAGTAATGTCACATTGCATTACTCGAGCAGTTGTTCATCTGTCAGCAGCCAATGTTGGCATTCTGATGGTGCCAATGAATTCCCCAACAGATGTTTCTGCATCAGGAGCCAGCTGTGGTTAACTAATGGCAGAGTGAAATTGGCTCTCTGTCAACTGCCATCACTGGTGCACAGTTGGAATTCATTATAATTCGCTAACAATTGCTCATGCCTCCAGACAATACTGGCCCCATGCTGGATTCTGTTGTAATACCAACACCAACACTTGATTATCAGTTGCTAAGCCTACCTTGGCCAAATACTAGCGTGTTACAATAGACTAACAATTGGTGATATGCCAGTTGGCAATATCGGTTTGCTGAAAGTGTGTGACAATTGCTTAGCACTTTCTAATGTCAGCAGCCAGTGTTGGCACACGGATGACATGTTTCTGAGTGGTCTGCTGACACGGTCAGCATCGGTGCATAATTTTACCCACTGTCACAGGCCTTCATCGCCCCCAGCTGAAGGAGTTAGCATCATCAGCATGGTTCCAATAAGAGCCAGCACGGCATGTCACTTCCTGTTTCATAACACAGAGTTGTGTTTGCAGTCTCCTGGCCTTTCCTGCCGCAACCTCGGGCCAAGCCACAGAACCAAACCTCAGCCCCTTACTGCCCTCTGGCTTTGCTTAAATTTCATTCCCCACTTCCCTCAATAACATAGAAAACTATTTAGCATTTAGCTAACACAGATTCCCCTGAAATAAACAGCATGACTTTTGTTTATTGATTATGCTTGCATTAAGATTGCAATTATGCCACTGTCAAAAGAGCAAACTTATCAAGGGTCACTTTTGGTCTTTTTTTTTTTTCATTGGAAATTGGTAGAGATCAATACTGGACAAAAATAATTGGCCCATTGATTTTCCAATAGGCTTACCACCTATCAATGATCATATTATGTTGACCTAGGGTAGGAGTTCACAGTAGATCAATTGCATTGGCCCAAATACCACACATATACTGTATAATTAACATTAAAAACTATGAATGGCTAATATTCATTATTTGAGTAAGACCTGTAATGTAGACCAATATTGCAGTAGTATGGGTGACCCATTCTTAAACTAGCATGTCGGAAGGAGAGTTTCGTCATTTTCTTCAACGATGATGAAATTATTCTATGGGCCAGTTTGTTTGCTCCCTATTAACATCAGTTTTCTGTGTGCCCATGTACTATACAATATGCTTTTTTTTAACAGAGAGCAGATCTTAGTAGGTCAATGTCAAATCAATGTGGAAATAATCTTGGGCTCATTTAACCCCTTGTGTCCCATTTGGGTTGCTGTCGGGGTAACCTAACATTTGGCCAACTGATCCAAATGACATTTAGGTCTATTAGGCCGACTGTCACATGCACAGGCACATTTATATTAGTGTAACAGAGAAATAATGTGAAGAGAGAGATATTGGTATGCTGTCTCCGCCATGGTGTATTATAGATTAGGCTACAGGCTCTGATTTGCATTGAAACAGACATGCGATGGCACAGAGGGCACAAAATGACTCAGCCACATCTCCGCTCATTCCAGAGTGACAGCTTGAGCTAATGTGATCATGACTGTAATGGATCAAGTAATGTCCAGCTCACCACTCTATATAGAAAATGACAGTTTATCCAGTTTAATAAATAGAGTCATATTTTCAGACCCTTCCTCTGCATATTTACATTCATCTCAAGAAACCGTGTCCCCAGAATTCAATAGGACATATGAGTGGCACAGCCCCCTTGGATTGAATGCTGGGAGTTGTGGTTTCCTGTCTTATTACATCACTGTCAGCTACACATGTCCTCAACTCACCCAGTTCACTGCACTGAAGAGCACCATTAGCATCTGTATGCTCTCAGCATTATGAGCAATAATGCAAGTATATGACTGGAAGGGTAGAGGGAGAAAATAGGTGTGTGCATTAAGTGTCACCTTGCTTGGCGTGATTAGTCTTGCACATAAGCAGAGTAATTTTTATTTATTTATTTCTTTTTTGGTTTTGCATTTGTACTCTACTGTATATTATAAAATTGTTGTTTCAGGTTGTTTCAATCCTGATGGTGATTGGCTGAGAACGCGTTCTACAGTGATTCTGTGTCCAATGCGGTACCAGTTAATCAAAGAGCCTGTTTGTAAACAATATCACTCCCTCCAGGCACAAACCATTAATTATACATACGATTACAAAAATAAATAATATTGTGTCATCAATTAGTTATTTGTATATGTTGTAACCGTTTTATTAAAAGCAGTGCAGCACTTGTGGCTGTGCTTTATCATTAACACAGTCACGGCTACAGGGGGTCGATGGCACTCCACTGTGCGTCGTGCCTAACAACACCCCTGTAGCTGTGACTGTATTCAAGATACGACACGGTCTCCAGTACTGTATTGCTTAATAATTATTGTATTCATAATTTTTTGTCCTTTTTAAAAAAAATTTTAACCAGGATATTTTTATAGCGACAGAACAGCAGTTAATGACTCCGCTTCGCAATGTGCGTAACAACACCCCTGTAGCCATGACTGTATTCACGATACAGCCATTTTTGCTTAATTATTCCATTCATATTTCTTGTCCTTTTTTACCCAGGATACTTTTATACAGAAAGAACATCAGTTAACGACTTACTGAATACTACTGAAATCTACACAGTATCGTAAAACAAAAAAAAGAGGAGAGAGGGAGAGGTGATCAAACAGTGATCAATTCTATCCTAATTAACCCATAATTAAGAATGTAGGAACTCATTTTCTTAAATAGTGAAGAGGGTTTTCCCTTTAATAGTCTGCAGAGATACTGTGCCGCACAGTTTTTGTCTTTGAAAAAAGGGCTGAATAGCACATACTTTAAAAGAAAATGTCCTCACAACAGGCCACTATTTCATGCACACACAGAAATGGACAGGAGCACAGTCTAATGAACAGTGACTGTGTGACATCATAAACTGGAATCGGGGAAAGTTCGGGGGTGGGGTTGAAGGAAGAGGCTGCTAATTTGGATGAAAAGATTAAGAAGCAGATTAAACTTTATTTAAGCAGATTAAAAGTTTTGTCCCTGTTGAATTGGCTGAATTATTTCCTCCTTGTCCACCTAATACTAAGTGTGGGCACCCACATTCTGGCTGCACAAGCTGCATATGAAGACTTAGTGTCTGTGAAAGCTCAACTGCTAGTCTGCAGTGTGAAGGAGAGAAGCATCAGCTGACATTGCATGTGTCAGAGCAGAGTACATTTTAGTCACAGGGACCTGATGAGGAAAAAAACTAAACAAAATTAATAAAGGATCATGCTGCACAGCCTCTTCACAGGTGGAAATAAAACATTTCCTTATATGCAAATCCTCAAACTAACTAATATTTATTTTGCCTGGTTTTTGCTAAATCCACTTCCTCCTCCGGGTTAGATGCAGTCTGTGCATACAAATCCATTAAACACACCATCTCAGGAAGCCAGGTGATTGACAGATGAATGAGTCCAACACCTTCACCAGGAAGAGTGACTGACTTAACTCGAGGTCTGTTTAAAGGCGTTGAAAGCGCACGGTAATGTATCTTTGCATGTTGGGCGCAGCGAACACCACAATCTATCCATCTTTGTCATTAATCTTATTGAACATTGACAAATAAAATATTTAATAGAGTTAGAAATGAGAGAGAAAAAAAAAAAAAACCCTGGTTGTATTCAGCACTGTCTTCTGCCTGCCATCAAAAGGATTTTAGAAGGACAGCGCTGACCTTGAGCAGAAAGCGGCATTCAAAGCAATGTGAAAGGCACCCTTGATAGCTGTTAGAAGTTGATGGAAAATGGAATCGAAATGTTATGGGCTGAATTCTGAGGCAAAAATCTACAGGGGGAGATGGAGATACGTGGAGTACGGTTAATTAGTCTGCCTCGCTGGACTTCAGTCAAAGCAATGCCCAGCAACACTCTTTGTCTAAGATCACTGTCGATTGTCTCTCAGAGCATAAATCATTAATTTACTATGAAATCCTAGTAACAATGTGTCAAAATATACATGCCTGGTGAAATATATTTGACAACATTACACGACTGAATCATTTATATTTTAACTGTTGAAGTCTGAACTATGGCCCTTATGCCTGTGGTATTATTGTTTCACAGGTGGGGGGCTGTGACTTTGACAGCCAGATAAATGGCGAGAAATACAACATTATAAAATTAGGATAAGAATCACACTTTATCATTCTCCTTCAGAGGCATCAAAGTATTAAAAAAGAAAATGACTATAGAGCTGCCAGACTGATTTCCATCTTTCTCGGGGTGTAGAACCGCTAATCTGAGCAAAGGTGTTTCCATCTCACAAACACTTTGATGTGCTGGTCAACAGCCTCAGGGAAATTTCTCTTTGAAGTGAATTGAAAAAAAATGTGTACCTATATACAGGATGTATATGCAGGTGCGTGTGCTCTATGTGTGCTTGTGTGCATTCATTCATGAATGTGTGTGTGTGAGTATGTGTGTTTACACACACAATAATAAATGTTGCATATATTAAGGTAGTCACATTTAATTTTTCTACATATGAAAAAAAACAACTGACTATTTGGTATGCAGGACTGAAGATACACCTTCAACAACCATACATGCTAGTTTCCCCATTATACAGTATGTACAATATTCTGAAATTTACCAGATTTTTATTTCTAGAAATTCTAGGGATTGTTCGCAAGGAGAAAAATGGCATGTGACATTCTCAGTCACATTCAAAACCAATGTCTGTGTGTTTTTTATCAGTTCTTGGGGGAACAAAATTAAAGTAAAGGAACTGTAACTTTTTTCCAAAGTACCAGGATATCCTGAAGTGAAAAAGATTTGTGCAAGTGACAGACGCATTATTTTTGCATTCATGCTAGAATTTTAAACAGAAGTTGACTGGGACTTGGGATAATGCGGTAGGTAAAATCTCTTGATTCAATCCGTAACATTACTAGTCATTGTGGACTTCAGTGGAATATGTGTTTGTAACACACAAAAGACTGTCCAGAAAGGCACCATGACACTTTCAGAAATTGTGATACCTTGGAGAGCTAACATTATTGAAAAATGACACCAGAAACCAATTAAATTATCAATAATATTTCCAACTCAAGATAATGGATTTTTGTTTTCCAATTAGTTTGACTAAATAGAGCTTAGCAGTTGAACAAAACAATTTAATTGGATGTTGACACAGACGTACTTCCTCATCGCATTTTTTTGACAAGGCGGGGACGTATAATGCATGTCAAGTAAATGCCAGCCTCCTCCTTTGAATACCAATAAAGCATCTGTGACTGTAATTCATTATCTATTTGCACTGCGCACGACTGCATGAAATGGCGGACGTCAAGTGAATTGCGGCACACTGTTTTATGCGGGGGTCCATTAGGGGATGACAAGCTGACTGACGGGCAGCGGGAATGGGGAGGGTGATTGAAGGGGATGGGTGAGTAACTGACCTTTGCTTCCAGGCAGCTACGCCTGCAGACCTCCACACACTGTACAACCTTCTGTCTGACAACGCGCAGCATAAAAACTCCAACCAATAGGGAATAAGTTTCCAGTGTTTCTGTCAATTCTTAAAACCTCACATGACCACTGAGCAACTGAGAAGGAAAAGGTTTCCTTCTTCAGGATGGGGGCATTGTAGAGGACTACCTAGGGGAACAAGGGCGACTGCTATCAACTGTGCCTGGTCCTGTAATTTTGAGAGTTCCCTTTTTGCGCAGGGACAATCCCAGAGGGGTGCAGTGAGTCGGCAGGTAAATGAAATTTAACATTTCAGCTCTTCAGAGCCTTCCTTTTTACCCATTAAGCCCCATCTGCTGGGCACTCACACCATTTCAGAAGTGTGATAAAAATTAAATGATGCGCAGCGTTGCTCGAATTTACATACAGCCTGGAGCCGTCGCATGCTCTACCCAAAACTCCTAGCCCAATTTCATATGCGGTTCGTCCTTCTCGTTTCATTTATTAAGCCGATCCCATTTAACACAAACGTATTGTGTGCTGCGACGAACAAATGGCATTTAAAGTAATTAGCAGTGTCCAATGATTTCCTAACAAAAAGGCAAAGGCTCCTTTCGCTTATTAAAATGAGCAGAGTTTTGTCTGCCTCTGAGCCACTGTCCCCATTAAAGAAATTACCGTTCCAATTTGCGACTTGACATGATATCGCTTTCTAGAGCACTGTCTGTCACGTCTAATGTTCTTCTCGTCTTCAGCTCACAGGAACCTGTGGAATGAGCAGGCCTAACTCATTTCGGGAGGGAGAAAAATCTTTCCTCCCTTTCTTCCCATTTAATTAGCTGTAAAGATTTCCTTCATGTCCCGATCTTAAGATGAGACCTTTGAAACGTAACGTTTATATTTAGTTATGCAATGTCAGACCCAAAAAATAAAACCATTAGGGGTAATTTTTTAATAAATAAAAAAAATGACACATGGCACTAATAAAGATTACAGAGGCCGTGTCCGTGTATTTTTGGTGTGGGGTTGCGACAACTTTTCAGTCGTAACGGTCGTCATGCCTGACCTTGTTATCCATTGGACTGTGAAATCTGAAGCACTGACGCTCTTGTTAACAGGTGAAGTGTAGAATGCACATGCATCAGAACAAAAAAAAAAGCTTGAGATAGCGAGTAGGTTTGTTGGCAGAAGCATTGAAGTGCACTTATGGATCACTCCTTATGGGAAGAAACAATGCCCTGGTTGTCATGACAAAACCAACAGCCTTCACAGTACTGTGCGTAGAGGGATGAGGAGATAATTTAACGGAAAGAGAACAGAGTGGGCTCCGAGCTGGCCAATCAATGCTGATTTGTTCTCCCGGCAATTTGGAGGCACAGGGCCTCAAGTCAACCCATTTACCTATTGGTCCACACACTCCTTGTTACACGCTTGGTGCAAATATGAAGAAGTGGCCAAAATTAAAACCATTTTTATGCTAGATGAACCTGAAAGCCCCTATTAAAATTAATGTTCCACACTGCAAAGCTGCTATGATTTTCTTCTTTCTTTTCTGGTCTACACCCAATGCTATCTGCTAACGTACATAAAAATCATCATATTTTACACAATGGGAAAATCCTTAATCGTGAATGGGAGTATTTGCTTCTTGCTGAATAAATTTTACGTTAAATTGTCCAAGCATCATACATGTAGAATAGCTTATTGAATATGTTGTGTCTTCAGTGTGCTTTACTTTGTATTTCAGATGCGTCTGACATGTGGTTTGATGTGTGAGTGCACCTTCTTGCTCATGCTGCTGGATCTAAATGACTTAAGCCTGGAAACATGACCTGCTCACAACTCGGACGTGATTCCGGAACAATCCGCTCCTCGGGCAGGAAGGTGTGGCTGTGATGGTTATCACTTTTCTGGTTTCCTGGCTGCCCGCTTCCAGCAGCGGCGCTCAGATTGATAGACAGACAGAGGAAAGAGCAGGCAGACAGACAAAAGAGAGACAGACGGGGTAATAGAAAAACGCACACACAAACACACACACACACACACACACACACACGCAGAAAGAAAGTGGACCTCCATGTCCAAATCAACGCAGCAAAGAGCCCAACATCAATCAGAGCCAACAGCGTGGCGGAGAGCTTCATTATCCCACCCAAGCTCATCTTTATTTCATAGGCAGTCAGACTAAAGGAGCCAGGGCTCTACCATATGAAAGGGTGAATTTCCACATGAATTATTCTCTGGCTGTGCTGCCCGAGGGCTTGCTGCATCACATGGACCCCCCCCCCCCACCCCACCCCCTCACAGCCACGCGATAGATGAGGAAGGGGCTTCTTGATTGAACACGCCGTTTGGAAGCCACGCGCAGGCCCGTTACTGGGGTTACGCTCAAGTGCACGTTCACTTCCCGATTGACTCACAGATGTTGATTATTACATCCCCACGCCCTGGCTCTGGTGAGTCAGAGCAAGTGCATAAACTTGTCTTTACATCCCAAAAGCTGGTGGCACTTTTGAAGAACACAGGCCACCATAAAATTTTGAACACTGCTGTGGACGGCCAGGATAATTCTCAGGCATATCTCGCCGTTCTATTAACCGAATCAGCCTTTGTTTTAAATGCATAAAAAATGATTTTACAGATATAGATTTTCTTCCCATGAAAACACTAGGCAGAAGAGGCTTCTAATTGCTAATCTGACAGTTCCTTTGTGTTGAGCTCATGAATGGTTCAACCAAATTATTAATCTACACTGACGTACAGTACATCTCCAGATGAAGACATCTTCCTGAGGGAACTAATCACCAATGCTCTTATCTACACCAAAAAAGACAATTAATAGATCCTATCACGATTCAATCTGCCAT
The DNA here is from genome assembly GCF_018555375.3 of Anguilla rostrata. Classification (NCBI taxonomy): domain Eukaryota; kingdom Metazoa; phylum Chordata; class Actinopteri; order Anguilliformes; family Anguillidae; genus Anguilla; species Anguilla rostrata. Next base: position 13,726,644 of record NC_057934.1, read on the forward strand.
GCTGTTGAAAGTAAAAATTAAATGTTGACGGAAAAAAAAAATGTGAATATTAATTTCTAACGCTGGGAGTAAATACTAAAGCAGAAGTTAATATTCTTTTCCCCTAATGAAGAAGGGCTCCACTCAGAATACAGCATAATTGGATGAATGACCAAAAATAACCCGATTGAGATGGTGCCAAGCCTTCAATAACAGAGAGCAGAAAGCCTATCCACTGCTGCTTCGACCGGGACGTTTCAGCTCATTGTGCTTTGAGAATGAAAATGAGCGCAATTTGGGCACCCAGAGCCACAGAAGCGGCCGGTCGCGATCCTCAGTAGACCCTGCTCCGAGTGCCCATCTTTCACAGCAGTACCCAGCATGCATTGCTCACGTCCCTCTGTTTGGAGGCCATGCTTGTTGGCCAGTTTTCACAATGCACGTATATCGGGTGATATATTTGTTTTTAAAGCAACAACATGACCTGTATGTGATACCACCCCCCTCCCCCACACATTGCATGCTGCAACTTGTATATCTCCCTGACCATTTTTCTTTGAAAACCACACGTACAGCATTGCCCATATTATTATAGTAAAATGGCAGTTCTGTCAAGAGATAAGATACCAAAACCTGAAAGACGAGTACTCTCCGCAGCTTTGGGTAATATACAGAAAGTCCCAAAAAAAGTCTGTTATATCAGACATTGTTAAACCCAAGGTCACTGTTTTGTCGGAACATTCTGATAACTAGTATAAAAATAACTCCTCGTCAGTGCCACATGCCATTTGAAAAAGATGACATGCATGTTGCATAATCCCAAGTTCCCTCCATGTGTGCAGTTGAGGCTGCCAACACTACAACAGACGATGTGAACAGAGAGACAGATATTCCCCCTGAACGGTTATCTCCAAGGGGCACATCCTGGGGCTTTATAAACTCCTCTCTTTAGCAAAAACCCAGGCTGCAAGGTCTGGCTTCTCTGCATAGAGTCATCTGCAGGTCATATCCTTGGGACCTGCGATTGGGATGTGCTGTGCATGGCACTGGGGAAGAACTACACTGTAAAACCACAGCTGTAACTGTGCCGACAGCTCTGTCGCTCTCAATAACAACGTGGTATAAAATAAATGTGTGATGTACTGTATGATGCGGCATTATAAATTCAAGTTGCAAACCAAGGTGCCTCTCTCTCTCTCTCTCTCTCTCTCTCTCTCCCTCCCTCCCTTCGCCACTCCGTCCCCTCAGCTGCCAGTCACTCATTTTGCTGATTCCTCCATCTGATCTAGCCTTCGAGTGCCAGTTGTCTGCGCGTCCATCGTCGGGCAGCTCGTGAACACTGTGTATTCTGCGTGCTGACAGGCCAGTAGATTTCTCTGTTGGCGATACACTGCCCTACTCATTATTTAATGTTTGCTTGTTTGTTCTTGCCGTCAGTGGCTTCCGCCAAAGTGTCAAACTCATTTTATGCTACAGGCCTCTGTGGAATACATCCGCACTTTCCTCGGCCCTGGGTGCATCAAACAGGATAAAGGAAAACTGAAACTTTTGCTTAAGTTAAACAAATTAATTTTCATCACAGACACTCTTGTCCAGAGCAAATAATAGAGAAAATTTTAGCATACAATCCTCTGCATACTGAATCTTTTCATGTACAATGCACATGATTAAAACTGCAGCACCACCAGTGAACCCACTACCTTTAAGTCACAAGTCCAGCAAGCCCTACACATCATGCTACAATAATTATAGCTATTCAAAAGATGGAACTAAAATTACAACCTATAATAATAGGATTTAATAAGAGGCTTGGGTGTTCATTAGTCAACTTAGAGGAATAAATTGATTACAAATGCTCACAAAACCCTTTCAACAATTTTATTAGCTTTTGTAGTGAATTCAGTAAAATTATTTGAAGTTTTGTTGGCATTTGAAGGGCAAGATAGGCCCATGGCCCTTTGATTTGACAATCTTGAACAAGGTTTTGTAAGTTATTATAAGTTCACTGAATGCAAAAAGCTCACATACTTACATTGTGTTTTAAAATATCAACCACATCAGTCAGCAATACTGTGCAGTTCTGCAGCTGAGCTATGCAGCAAATAGAATGTTCCAATACCATCATTCTGCCATACATGTGCACGGGCCTGATATGGCTCCACAGTACAGTGCATGCATTCCCTCTGCACACCCGGGAATATGTATTACTCATATTCTGGGGAGGGAAAGCACTGCTTTTATGGGAAATATTCCCGGTCCCTACAAGCACTGGTCAGCGTGTTAAAGCTCCGCAGTGGGCTCTTCCCAACGTGAGCAAAATGTCAACTCTGACGCTGGAACATCAAAGCCGGGCGTGCTGGCAAATCTCAGAGCGGCGCTAGGCCGAACCGCTACACCCACACAGAGTACAGCGGGGCCTTCCGGGGAATAGACAGATGTAAAAGTGCAGCATAAAGACTGATGAGCAGAGACAAAGAGTCATAAGGATAGAGAAAGTTAGAGACATAAAGCTCTGGGGAGGGTGAATTGGGGATAAGGATGGGATGGTGACATCACTTGAAATATGGCCGGAGAAATGGCAATGAGGAAAAAAAAAAAAAAAAGGATTGCCCATGCTGGGCCAGCAGACTATCCCGTTCAGCGGAAGGCTGTGAATCGTCCTCATTCCGGTGGCAGGTTTACTGAACGCAAAGTGAAGTACGACTCCCCCAAATGTGACAAGGACAGATTGTATAACACACAAGCCATCTATTCTCCCCCGGAGAGCACTGATAGGACAAGACATTTTAATTCACTGAGGTCAAAATGCAGACTCCGCAACCGCACTCCGCTTGAAACGCCCACATTTTCCGTGTTTGCCTTATTATTAAATCTCACTTTTTTTTTCCATATTACGAACTCGGGTGGGCAAGAGTAAGCGCGTTTCAAAATGAGCGTGCTGCTTCTCTTCCCGTGTGGTTTATTTGTTTACAACAGATAGTGCTGATTTTTATTTCGTCTTTATTTGCACTTTCTATAAATGAGAAAAGTAAATTGAATAATATTTATTGTTTCGGTTAAGTCTGAGGGCTCTGTTTTCCCGAATCAATGTTGCACGGTGCATGGGCGCAGTCAATGGCACAGGGTGTGGGTGCATTGGGGATGACTACTGAATGTTGGTATTTTTGTCACCAGAGGCAAGGAGTGCACAACTCAAAGTGAAATTCTCCACCTAGAAAGTGGGCTGGATTATACTGAATATATTATCAGTGGGCGTGATGCTGCTACATTCATTAATAGCCAATCAAATGACCTCTTTTAGTTCCCTTTTTTAAGAACCATGTGCATTGCGCTAGGTGTACTGACAATTTCTGGAGTGTACGACTGCAATGGATGACCCGGGAGGTGCAGAATTTTATCAAAAAAAAATTTCTGTTAGAATTAAAATAATTTTTTAAAAATTCTAACAGAAAATACTTCTCATTACAGTTGGGTGTAAGAAAAAGAATGAAATACAGTACCCCAGGGAGCACAATGCATATGAACAGCCATAGACAAATAAATACACAAAATCACCAAATGGCTCAGGCACATCAAAACACATGGTGAAAATATCGTTTCGTCAGTGCGACAGCTTGCAACATGTGACGAGCAGGTCGAAAAATAGATCCCCGAGTCTGGTCAGCTAAAAAGAATATCACAAAGAAAAGTGCATGATCTCATCACACAAATCATGACTGCATTATCAAAAATACATAATTATGCCTTGAAAAGGAACGACTCTAATCACAGACTCTAATGTAAGATTAGAAAACTTCAGCAGAACATTCCGGACCTCACATTATTTTGAAGAATCAACGCTTCAGTGGTGACTCATATGACTCTTTCGTGTACATTATAAAAAAAAATTAGCCAGGTACTGAAGTCCATTTGGTGCTTGATCAAGTGTTATGGCTTGATCAAAGGTAGAATAAGTAGCATCCCCGGGGAGATATAACCTGCAGCATTTTAACTAGATGTTCAGATTATGTGCCTCCCCTCCACGTTGGCATCTAGACATTCACTCGGTTTTTCTGTAATATGCAACTTCATTCATCCCAAAATAGCATAAACATGAAAGGATTTCTGATGAAGGCTTTGCCAAACAAGTGGTGCATGAATGTCAGCCAGTCAATTGAAATGAGGTTCAAGCTACACAACTTAATCAGCTTCTTCAGAATACTTACCCTTGCTCGGTCTGAATTGTTTTACTGGCTACCGTCTGCTAGTTAAGCTGTGTAAGTAAAAATTCAGAGTAAAGCAGCTTAAATATCTGCTTATATATCTACTGCACACTGCAATTTTAACAATTAATTCACGTTGTCAGTGCAGAGATAACTAAAAGGGAGATCAATAGCAATAACTACAGATCTTGTTATGTAATTTAATTAAAAAATAAGGCCCTTCTGTGTGGAATTAGCAATGGAGTAGATTAATTCTCCTCTGGAAACTGAATTCATGTTTTTTAAAATGGAATGGGAATTTCGAAACACAAGACAACATAACTGTCCTATTCTGTACATTTTAATGCATGGCAACGAGCATAATGTAAATTAGAAGAGAGAGCACCGTTCAATCTTTTTTAGCTAATAAAATAAGAAGAAGAGAGTACATATTGATTGGCACTTATCTGCACTATGCAGGGAGCACATGTTAATTGGCTGAAACCCACTTGGTTTGTGCAGGGCATTTGCAGTGTTTAGTGTGTATAACCTCTCTTCAACCCAGCACTGATGCAATTATTTTGATGTGAAAAAAACACAAAAACAAAGCAGTTCTGTTGACAGTTTTGTTGCGAACGACTGGTGGAGTAAAGTGGCAAGGCAAATAGAAAAGATACCACCTCTGCTTCCTAAAAAACCTTTGTTTTTGCAGTCTTAGTTTCCTGAAGAGGGTAATTATAAGTTCATCATAAGTCAATTAACTACTATTCAATATAATGCAGAATGTTTTAATAAAAATAATGTAACATTGCATTCATTGCAGAAATAATGTCTCTATGGATATTTGAAACAATAGTTTTGTAATTGTATTTAAGGAAATTGTAATCCTAGTAGAAAAAAGAGTTGGTAAAGTCTTTGTTGAAATGAATAAAGAGTATAATTTAAAAAATATAAGGAGAAAAAAAAGATTGGCTATTGTGAAAATTTTAATTTAATCTTTTTTAAAAATTATAATTATTATTATTTTTAAAGAAAATAAGTTCCCTTTGAAAAGCCTTTTATTCAGTGGGCTTTTTCTCAAGCCTTACTAATATTCATGTTGAGGGCCAAAAATTTAATGAAGAATGCATTTTTTGTGTTCTATAATTAATATGGTACTCCACATATGAATATTTAATCAGTCCTATTGTTAGAATTCCATTTACATTATGCGCCGCATGACATTGTAATAACGCATAATGCCATTGGTAAACGTAGGATATTGAAAGCAAATGACCCAGCTTTTGAGAAATACCTGCACTCTGCACTGTGTTTATGTTAAACAGTAGATATGAAGGGGATGAAAAGGATGAAGCCCATGTGATCACACCATATTGTTCCTTACATATTTCATCCTATATTACTCATTTGGACACCCTTATCCAAGTGATTTGCGCAACCGGCATTCTTTTATATGGCATCATTCGATTTAGGTTAAGCACCTTGCACAAGGACACAACGGCAATTCCCAACATGAGATTTTAAAATGCCTGCATCTGAGCTACAAGCCCAGATATTTGATCACTATGCCATAAAACTCCATGTTATAGAGGTAGCATGCTCATTTAGCCAGAGCACATGCTTTCATGTGGATTAAGCAGGGTAAACAGAAAGCGGAGGGGAAAAAATAAAGAAACGCATGCTCAGTTTTTCTTCAAATCCAGTCCTTTCCTTTCTTAGTCATCAGTGATGATTCAATAGATTTCACAGTTTTAAAACATGTAAACATCATCATCATGAGGGAACCACATGTTAGGATTAGAAGCATGCATGCAACTTTAAAAACACTTCAGCACATGGCCCAGCATGACAATAAATACACAACGGATAAAATCACACAGATCGGTCTGGTGTAAAATGTTATTAGGAAGCTACAATAAATAATTTAACCAACAGTAACACAACAAATCTTGCCTAGAATCCGTTATTTGCTACTTTCTACCATTCATTAGGCACAGCTGTCTCACTCCGATACCCCTGCAAAACATTTACTTTTACATTAACTTGTTTAGCAGACACTCTTCCAACAGCTTAAATTCTGTATACAACTATCCATTTACAACAGCAGTGGACCTAGGAATATAACATACAAACTTTAAGTTACAAGCCCCTAAAGTTACAAGTTCCCTAACCAATAAACTACACTGCCACCCCATGCACTTTGGTTGTAGCCCCTACATCAATCTAACCCAATACAAGGGCTTATAAAAATGTAACTGGCCAGCGTTATACACTGATTACTCTATCGACTATCAAAAGGCATAAATTTAGGACATGGGGCAAAGAAACATATCAAGCTTTGTACACAACATTCTACCATGGAAGCTTGAACTTACAGTAAATGGAAAGTATCACAGCACTTGAGTGATCTATTTTTCCTCTATAATAGCCATGTGAGCAACCTGAGAAAGGGGCTAACTGTCCTACCCTCGCTATGACCTTACAACATTAGCCCAAGCATGGGTACCGCTTCAATGTTACTCACACTTTGAATGGCAGGACAGGGGTAAGGAACATTATTCTGTAAATCCTAAAGTTCCCTTTATTTAAGTCCCAAATCCAGAGGAAAATGAGGGACAGAAGTGACGAGCCCAGTGCGAACTCAGTGTGAGCACACACTTTGATTTTGTGCCTTGGTCCCCATGTGGCTGCCTGTCTCAGTGGTGAAGCTGGCAGCTGATTCCTTCTGAAAAGAGCTTATGGGGGAAATGTTGGGCTTAATGGAAAGGAGAGAGGTACGAGGCGGGGCCCTGTTTCCATAAAGCTTGCCAAGTGCCTAGCAAGGCTTTTTTTCTTCCAGCAATGGCATTTTCACTGGTCACAGTTATCAGGACCCATATCTCAATTAACCACACCCCAACCACTAAAATGAAACCAGTAATCGTGATATTATGAAATGCATTTGTTACAATGAATACAATGTATCCAGTTCTCCGGGGAATCTGCTTTGACAAATGGTCTAATGCAATTACCAGCATTACGAGGCACAAGGGGCCTTCCACTGAATAAATAAATAGCTATCAGTTTTTAATCTTACATAATTGGTGTTTTTTAATATATATGTCTAATTGGAGCTTGATATACATCTTATATTTTTCGGAAAGACATTAAGCCTCCGCAAGTGGACCTAGGGGATTATGCCGGAGTGCGTATGGAGCCTGCATCAAGTTAATGGCTAATAAACAGCTAATTTATTAATTCTTAATATGTCAAAGCCTGCATTTAAAATTCATATTGCTGGAGAATATGACTTTGCAAAAACACTTCTGGTCAATCATTGTTCATTTAACCGAAGAGGACACAATCGTTTTAATGACTGCCTCAAATGTACATGCCGAACATCAATTTTCTTTTAAAACCAAGCCCCTTTTACTGAGTGACCCCTTGTCTCAGTAAATCCAAAACTATACTGTATCTTCAACTTAGTGAGTTATGCACTGAATCAGTCATTACTTCACTACAGAAGTACAACTCTAGTTGGATGTATGTGACTTGTGATGTTTTTTTTTTGTGCAGCAATCTTCAACATAGACAATTAAAAGAGTGGTTTAGCGTGTGTGTGTGTGTAGGGGGGGGGGGGGGGAGGGCTGATTCTATTACCCTGTCTGTCTCTCTTTCATCTGCCTGGCTGCTCTTTCTTCTGTCTGTCTATCAATTTGTGTGACACCGCTGGATGTGGGCAGTCAGAAAACCACAGGAGCAATAACCAGGTATAAAAATTCCTTATGGAAAATACACTTGACAAGAAACTGCCAGATAAAAAAAAAAACAACAGACAACTTCAAAGGCTTACAGCTAAAGGTCCCGTATTATTACGTCTGTGTTTATATCGCTTTTCTGCTCCTCTTAATTTCCTAAAATAGTCCTCCAGTAAAGAGCAGCAAAGTTGGGCTTTTGGCCCCTCTTTGATATGGCTCGTGGGTGAGCCTGATGAGCCCTCATTACTTGCTTATTAGTTTTTTTTCCCCTTCCTGAGCGAGTGTGCATGTGCATGCATGTCCCCTCGCACGCGCGGACACTTATCGAGACGCGCCATCGAGCGCTGATGAGAAGGACATCAAAGAGGGCCATCAAAGTGACCCGCGGCCCGAGCCGCCACGCAATCACGCGTTACGGGGAGCGGCCGAGCGCTAGGCCACCAGGCCCGCACCTTATTTCCTGTGTGGTTTGTTAAGAGGCCTGGGCCTCTGCTCAGGCGCAGATTAAACCCAGGGCCAGGCTCCCGCCAAATAATTACGGGAAGCCTTAAACAGTCGTGACTGGAAGACATGGCAGAGGAGGCAGACGGGCAGCTGGAGATGATAAGGAATTAATATGTAAAGATAACATGTGGGCTGGTAATTGACTTGTCAGAGCGACAGCAGGTCTAGGGGGGTCGATTGCCTGCGTCAGGACATGTTCTCGCCGATGTTCTCTGACATTAGACCTCCCCCTGTCCGCCGCCACGTCCTCCTCTCTGATGAATAGCCTGCCAGATGCGTTATATTACCATGCAGCTCTTGTTTTCACATTGCTCCAAAATGGAAGAAAAAGTGATTATTTGTCAAGAGGAAATAAAGGGAAGGATGTCACTGGAACTCCTCGGGAAAAGGGATTAAATTCTGGAAAGCATTGATGCGGTTCATCTCAAGGTTGAGGTAGGAAGGAGCAAGAAATAAACTGCATAATTAAGCCTTTAAAAAATTGCAAATGCTTCCTGTTTCTTTGAGAAACAAATTGCGTCTGCGTTTAACATCTGTCCTGTCGGTTAATTGATTTTAAATTTTAAAAAAAATCATCTCTCATCATGCGAAAACAGAGCAGTGATTAAGCACTTACCCCGCTATGAGAGAAAGATTGTTTTGGCAGAGAATATGTTTTTTAAAGCAATGAGCAAACAATGTAATTAACCAGCAATTGTTCATTGAAAGATTGAAAAAAGGGGGATCGTCCTGTTAAAGCACTGTCTGGAGTATGGATGGGCCCCATGATCGGGTATTGAATCCAGGCTGTGTCGGTGCCAACTGTAGCTGGCAGCCCTGCAGGGGGGATGCACAGTTGGATCCAGCCTGGCCCAAAGATGGGAGGGTTTCTGTTGGCGTAGCTGACAACGCTTCAGCACGCACCAGCGACCCCTGTTGGTCTTACTCCGATTCCGGTGCCTGTAAGTCCACCTGTCGAGCTACAAATGGACCCGTCTTCCTCCAACTGTCTGTGTGAGCCCAAAGTGCAAACTGCAATGTATTAAGAAGCAGCAAACTTTGGGAAAAAACGGTGGAAAAAAAGCATAAAAAAGAAAAAAGATTGCTAAGAGACAGGTATATTTTAAGCACATTTGCTTCCTTCTTAAAGCGCAGATAGTGCTGTTCTCTAAAAGCTCACTTTTTAGTTTATGTTCCATTTGCTATTTAATGTGCACGTATAAATATTTGGAGCTTTAAACGAACGTAACGCACTTTGAAAAATACATTTGAAAAGGAACTCCAAGGAAGGTGCTACATCAACTGCCAGCCAAGTAAATGGACCATACAGAATGCATTTATGCTTGTTTGGCTCATCCACCAACTAAACACTTACTGTAACCTAGGGGTTCGCTCTCTCAAAGAACAACCCTGGCTGTCTTTTGAGCGAGTAGCTGTCAAAGGGAGGGACTGTGACTTTTCCTGTGTTAGAGGAACACAATGCTGCTGATTGGAATAAAAGGTGCTAATGCAATTTGTGGCCGAATGGATGAAGAGATGACTATTGGGATTATGGAGAAACCTCTAATGGAGATGCTGAGAAAGATAATACATGTGCACATGCATACACATGCAAACACATTCACTATACAAAATCTAGAAGCATTACACATCGTTTCTTTCCTTTGCAAAATGAGAGTAATACTCATCCCATTTGCAATACTGTTCTCAGTCTTCCACCGTCTGTTTCCACATCCCTTTTCATCAGAAGCGTGGAAAGTAAAACTTGGGCAAACCAATTTGTCTGTTTACTTTTGCCCCCAGCCTAAACACTACCCTTTCACTTTCAGCTGGGTCCATTTTTATTGTTTACAGCCAAATCTCCACATGCACAATATCAATGTGTATTTGGTTTTATGCGCCTCAACAAATCTCAGAAACATGTCCATGAAATCAAAGTAGTTGACCAATGGTAAACAAAAAAATCAATATTTCTGTAATTTTAGCAAAATCATTTAAATGATTCATTGTTTTACTTGTCTTCTGTCTAGCTTTAATCACATAAACAAACGTGTGCACACACATGCTCCAGGAAACGCACATACACACACAATTTGTATATTCAGCATAAAAGAGACTTGTGCAAGAACACCTAGAAAACAAATGGCAAATTCATCATTTAGGATTGCCATTATTTGCCAAAAACTCATTCTAAAACTCAGACAAATGGAATACAAAAAGTTCTCCCTTTAATTAGGGCACAGAGAGGACTTAACAGCTATTGATTAGGGAATTAAGTATTGCACTGATGGAAGAAAAGTGCAGACCTGGAAGTCATTCTTCATTGTGTCTACAGAGGTGTGGACAGCCATCCCAACAGTATGGGGGTGGGCAAATACATCTGAACACATGCGTACGCGCGCACACACACACACACACACACACACACACGTACAAGCGCACACACACACACACACAATATTACAATATAATGTCATACTAGCATAATCACTGTCCCTCACTAAAGTTGATTTATCTGTCAGCAAACAAGAAACAGCCAGTCATAAGTTCTCACACACATAGCATTTAAACAGCTGAAAGGAGACCTGAAAATCTAGGGTGTAAGTGCTTTCAAATGCTCAGATCACTGTGTGTTGCCACCCTCTTTGGCGAATAGGCAGAAAGACAGAGGCGGGGCTACACTGTGTCCAATTAGCATGGCGAACCAGACTACCACAGTTCCCATTAACCACTAAATAAAGCTCTGTCTAATTTCAATTAGGGGGCCGTAATGATGGGAGAGTGAGGCAGTGTGTGGAGCCTGAGCGGGTTTGAGGCTGGATCACTAAACTCAATTAAGGGCACATGCAGGCAAGTGGGGGGAGAAGCAGTTGCACATATGTAAGCCGTGAGAGGAAGGAGGTTAGACAACTGAAGCGTGGGGGTGTGAAAATTCACACACAAGGCGCATCCGGGTTCCCAGAAATGATCCCTGCCAGGCACTCTTCACTTTTATATGAATGAAGTGAGGTTACAAGGTCACAGACTGTGTCAAGCACCAGGTTGGTTTCAACTGATGTGCATTTTGTTGCTCCTTAATGTCAACAGTTTATTTCCATTCACATAAATTCACATTGAGTTTCTCTCCCTTAAGCCACACCTGATCAAAAGTGAAACTCCCAAAAATGTGCAGTACCAGAAAAAACTATAGTAGTGGTGATTTTCTGCTGTGGATATAGCAGTGTGCACAAGATTTTTTTTGCATCTGATTTAGGACACTGAACTCACAGTTCAGACAGAATACATTTTAAATATTGGGGCTATCCACTTCAATTAATCCTGACTTATCTGCAAATCTTAATTAAAGGGCAGTATTATACGAAAATTCCATACTGCTCTACGCATATAATGTAACTACAAAAGCAGGGAATTATACAGTAAATACAATTACACTCTATTACAATGCAGTCTTTCTGAGTGCTTTCTCCTATTTACAGTTTTTTTTCCACATAAAAGAAGCATGTATATTAACATTTAATCAGTATTGTTTTTAGTTCAAAATGGCAAAACTGCCAACAAAATAGTACACTACCATTCTCTATGCACCACAGAGATTACGTTTTTCTTTATGGTGCCTGTCACTACTCACATACTTGGGAATTGAAAACATATACTGAACCACAGTTCTAAGTGAGAGTCAATGCTTTCAATCACTGATTTGATTTTATAACCAAATAAGCATTGCCTGTAGCTTTCAACAGAGAATCCGAGAAAACATTACGTTCAGTACAATCCGGTAGCTGCTATTAATGAGAACTGGACCAAGCCCATTCTCAAATGCAGCACTCTACTCAAGCAAGCCATTACTGATCCACAGCTCTCTGAAACACCGATTTTATCCAACTAATTTTATTTTATTAACAAAATCAAGGCGATAGTGAGCGATAGCTCGAAGGGACCGGGCCTTTCTGATTTAGAAGCAGGGCACAGGGTTTTGAAGAGGAACTGTGTCCCGGCAGTTAAAAAGGCGTGCACTGCTGAAAGAGGACACCGGTCATTAGCTGTGCCATTAATTTTCATGTGCAGGCGCGAGACAAGAAGGACGCCAGGGCCTTGGAAGCGCGCAGCGAGAACCGGCCAAACTCATTTCAGGGTTACAAGCTCCACCGGATTAACAGAACCAAAGTGACTTCCACTGATTGCTGATGAGAAAGAAGATAGGAATCCCCGACAGTGAATCCCAGCCAGCCAAAGTGGCCTAATATTTCCTCTCGCCGCCAGCCTCCTTTAAGATGAGATCATAATCTGCATCGGTTATTGAAAGTAAGCATCTGGAGTCAACAAAGAGATCCATTGATAGACTGCGAAAAGGACAAGAACACATTTCTAATGAAATTGTTTGGCTTTTTGTCGGTAGTTTACATCCTGTATTTCATGTTTCAACCTCAGCACAAGCAGAAAAACCATTGAACTGTTCCCATTTTCTTTTCTCTTATTTTGGAGTTCCCAGCTGCATTTGGAGTAATTTGTAATTGCCTCTCTCATCCTTGTGAAATCCTCTGTCGTTTTGGGAGAAGCTCATAACTGCAGGGGTTCTCCTCTGAATTCTTTCAGCCACTGCATCTCCCCCCTCTGTACTGCCCCAGTTGAGCTGCATAGTCCTTGCTTTAGAGCACTGCAATTCATGCGCAGCTGGTGCAGACTGGCTGCAGGGACAAGACAGACCAGAGGAGTCACTGTTTTTCCAACAGACAGGAACATCCTTGCCGACTGCTTCCTTCTGTTGGTGAGGCTACGACCTGTTATGCACTGCACTATGGGATTGATGGCCACAGTATGCACTGCCATGGTCAGGATTTAATACCTGATGTGTGTATGTGTGTGATACCTAGTGTGTCAGTATCCTGAAAATCAGTGCAACACTAAGACTGCCCCCATGACCAACAATTCTGAATACACATGTTTTTGTTTCTCCTCAATCCCATTTAGCTGACAGAGCAGTCTGAAATCTGAATTTCTTGCTTTAGGCACAATCACAGAGGGAAGACATGATCAAGAATGGCACAAACAGAAAAAAAACAACAATAATAATTGAAGTCAGATTGTAACGGCCTGAATGACAGCAGTCTGGCGATGATAGGTAGCGCTAATGTGATTACTGCTGTGTGCTTCCCTTCCGCACATTCAGTTTTAATCACATTGCCAGGCTGTATGAGAAGAAAAAAAAACCTGTTAGTCGTCTCTAGCCAGCCACTATTCAAGCCATCCAGAATGAGAAAGAGAGAGAGAAAGGGGGGGAGAGAGAGAGAGAGAGACTAAGTCCGCTAGTACTGAGACAAACTAATCATCTCACACCTAACAATAACAACCTCAGACCAGCACTGTCACAAACACAAATCAGAATAAAATAAATTGTTAAACAAGATAAAACTATTTTTCTGAAACACTGGAACAGCCAACCCAAATCACAAAACAAGCTTAATTGCTAGCTGGCCCTAAAACGAGAATACAAATGAGTTTAATATTGTGATACTGTTCGAGAGAGGAAGCAGAGATGAGTCCTTTACAACTACAGGCTCAGTGACCACAACCTAGCCAATGAAAAAGGCAGGATATGGAGTCTATTATTGGCATTTGTCAACATGAGGACCAGAGTTGTGCCAATGAAAGTCATTGTGAGGCTGAGAGCCATTATGAGGCTGAGAAATAAGAAAGAAAACAGTCAGACAGACACATAGGCCAAACCGTAGGCTTACCAAAATCAACTGTTTGGAACATCTTTAAGAAAGAGTTCAGAAATCACAAAAAGCAAATGCCTCCAAATGAATTGTATTCATCATAGAGTTATTCCTTGGCTTACCAGACACTGTGATTTATATATATTTATATTTCTATGCATCTGCTGTTTTACATGTTCTCTGCCATTATTTGACAATGCAAATGCATACTTTGTCATAGCAATAAAAAATATTTTAATTTGAGAGAGAGAGAGCGAGCAGATTTGGTTACCATTTTCTCCCATGGTTGGAAACTGGAAATCCTCTGATGCTGCAATGTGACTGAAAATATGATATTTCCTCATGGGGCCACGTGTCGTTTCATCACTGAGCATGCCAAACGCAGCGTTATGGAGAAACGTTGTCCCTTAAGTCCCTTAAAGCCAACCCTCAAAGGCCTCCAGTGAGATTTTTTTTCTCCTTTATTTAAGCATTTGTGTCATACAACTACCAGTCGCTTTTATCTTTCGTTTTTTTCTTGAAATTATTCAGATTTCCCCCTTTAAGTTATTAAATATGAAAAAGTGCTGCTTGCAGAGAAATTGAAATGCAGAAACTGGAGCAGATTAACCGAGAGGCGGCGAAAGTGTTGGGGGTCCCGCCGTGACCCCGACCGCTTCAGCTCAGCACATTTTGAGCCGCGAGGAAGAGATACCGAGCGTAGGTTTAATTAGCATGCTGCGTCGGGCGTCCCGTCGGATGTAAGACCTTGTTTCACAAGCTCCGCTCAGGACATCGACTGTGTGTCGGGGCTGAGTGTTTGCACAGCGTACGCTGGTGCGGAGAAAGGCAGTTTCGAAAGAAAAATGTGGGAAAAATGCAAACGAGTTGCAAAAAGGGTGGACATGCAGAAGTGTTACGCAGGTCCGCGCTGAAATTTGTAGCTAATAACTAAAAGCCTGGAGTGTGTTTATACGCCCACAGATATATGTGCATGATAATTGTGCCCTAATGTTTTGCTCCCTAAAAACTTTGATCACGCAGCTGAAACAGCATCGTCTACGGTGAACACTGGGATGCAAAGCCCAAACATGATATCGCTAACTCAGGATATAGAACCAATCGTCTACGAAAAACAATACTGGCAAATAAATAAGGGTGTGAGAAAAAGTGAGGATTGATTTTGGTGCTCCCAAATTCTCTTCCCCTCCTGCCTGCAGCCCAGTCTTAATTTAATCTGTATTTAAAAACGGCACAGGGCTTCTTTTCATCTCTGCCTCGTAAAAATGCATGACAGGAAGTTGAAAGCTGAAAGCCAATCCATGGACAACAGACAATTAATCCTCCCCAACCCCCGCCACCCACCTCAACAACAAAAAACAAAAAAAGCCCAAGCATGGCGGCTATCTGTGGCTCCCATTACAATGGCAGTAATTAGACAAGAATTATGGGTTTTACAATTATGATATAAGCAACATACACCCTCAATCCCCCTCCCCCTCCCCCCGCCTGCTGCTACTTTAATTAGTTCCGTGATGCTTGGAAATATATTTCTTCTGTCCTTGGAACATAATTAAATTACATCTGCTGTAGAAAAAAGGCTGCATTTTTTTTTTCCTCTGTCCCCAGTATTCTGGGCTAGCTGCGCAGACACTGCTGCCTGGCTGCACTGGCTGCGTTTTGGGCTGCGTAGCGGCTGTCTAGAGCAACGTCAGTGTAGGGTGCTATGTTTATGGGTGGCCAATGATAGTGAAGCTTCTTCAGGAGAGCTTGCATCGTTCTCTCCTCTGAATGTGTCATTGTCACCATTCAGCGGCCTGTTTTAGCTCGGAACATGGGATCTGGGCAGATGGGGACCGCAACATCATCCTTGCGCACTGCAAAATTAATTACGAAAAGTTACGCTGATCTCCAGCGATTCATCAGTAGAGCCTACCTCAAATCATCCCCCTTTCCCCTACACACTTACACGTTGAACCCTTCAGCTACCATCTTAATTACTGGATTATTAATAAGCAATGGTGCAATGTTAACTTACTTCCATCATGTCAAATTAGCAGTAAGCTCAATCCCCCTCTGCAATAGTTGATCGTGTGCCAAGACTCAGGCCACAAAGTTTCTGGAATACAACAGAGTGGGAAGCCGAGCGCTTGGGGCTTGTTTCATGAAAGCGACCTGCCTGGATTTTCTCTCGCACATCGCAAATATCTCGCCAAAAGGCATTTCACGAGCATCACTTGAAAATCACAAATAAATCTGACCATTACCAGGGAGTTGTTGGACAAAGCCATTGAATAAGCAAAGCTTCTGCGTCCAGATGCGTTCATAAAGTGACGACAGCGATGCACTTCGTAAATGCTAATTTTAATTCAGTTTCTCGACCCCCAACACAGACAAGTAAAACTTTCACAAACCGTTTGGTCTCCCAGAAGTCAATTGCAACTTGGTGCAATTGATAGGTTTCCATCAGAGCACCGAATTGGAATGAACACACAATTGTGTGTAACAAAGGGTATTCTTAACATACAAGTCCTATGTGAAGCCAGTTATATTAGATGATGAGGTTAAAGGGTAGGCTTTAATAGGTCTACTGGGGGGACCTAATATTTCAAATAAAATAAATTGTTAAAAATACTTTTTTTTTTGTATTACGTAGAGTTGAGGAGTGCTACAAAGTAGTGCACGGACACAAAGGTTTGACACAAAAACGAGGCAGGGGGATGAGAACAATAGTCCGATTGCCTACATAAACGCGCTTTCTGACATGCATTCATGGCATGCGATTGTGAGTTCTATGCGAAACACTCCAAAAAAGAGCAAAAGATCTATTGCATCTCGCAAATCTCAGCTAGCGCGTCACAACTTTCATGACACGAGTCCCGGGACAACAAATGGATGGCATTTCAGACCCAGTGGCTGGTACACGCTGTATCAAGGATTGTAAAGGCAGTTGGGGGGATATAAAATGCAATGGCAATGAATTATAATGGTTCTGGTAAAACAGAAAACTCCATCCTCAGAGACAGTCCAAGTAATGCCTGTGCAAATGCTTAGTCAGAGGCTTCTCAAGTCAATGCACCACATTCTTATGTCTGCAATTCACACCATAAATCTAAGGACACAATTTTTAACTGCCTTTTGGTCTTCAATAATGATATCAATACATCAACGAACACTGGGACATCCTTAATGCGGGTCCTAACCTTAACCATTCACAGAGTGTTTTATTTTCTAGTTAAATGTTATTGCTGCCATAATCATTTGGCTCTTCCATGTTGTAAATGGTTGGCATGTAGGGTATGTAGCATTTTTTTTTTTTCATACACCTGAAAAAAAAAAATGCATTAGCGCACAGTCAAAGGGTTCAAGGTAATCCCTTAATTCAGGTAATTACTGTTTGACATTAATGGCACACCTGCTGTCTGTTTGCATTGGGTATGGTACTGTTTCCTTATTTTAGTTGTTATTCTGGGCACCGCATTAGCTTGCACATGTATTGCATAAACAAGGGAAAGGGAACGTTTACATTCAACAACAGCAACGCGTCTGCATTCAGTTCTTTTTTTTTCCCAGAAGCTGAGTGCCTTAGGTTCATTGGATACACTTTGCCTATGTTTAATTTAGGATTCTTCCTCATTACTTTTTTTCTGCTTTTTGGATCAGGCAATTGTTCTGCGTTTTTGCTTCGTTGTTAAGCCACCCACACCAACCCGACGAGCGCTGCAGCTGAAAGCAATATGGTAATTATTTTCCTCATTGCAAGCCACATAGGACGGCTACTGATGACCGGCAAACATGACACTAATGACAGCTGGTTACATGCAGCAGCTCGGAGTGTAGGTGAATCCAGGGCCTGGAAACTTAAGCCCACGCTACGCTAGGGGAATGAACCCAACCTGCAGTAGACTCCGGGTCATTGTTCGTGAATGTCATTGACCAGGAGGCTACAGGACCCGTGTTCACACACTGAGGGTACCTTTACTGACCTAGTCAATCAGGTGCCTTTTTTGTTCTGTATTTCTAGAAGTCTCTGTGAGTTTCAGCCGGTTACAGAGGTGCATGCTAAGCACAGGATGAAAGGCTGGAGGAAGGAGGAATTTAGGAGGAAGACGCGTGATTGAGAGAATGCAAGGACAAAATGCATCTACCACCTTGAACATTCTGAATCATCAAGGTATTCAAAACAGAAAGGTTGACTTTTGACAGTTCCTAATAATAGTTAATATAGTAATAGTGTAATAGTTTTATAGCTGTTGCAAACACTATATGGGTACTATAGGGTAACAAGTGTAAAATCCTTATTAAATACAAGGAGGGCACACAGCTAATCTACCAGGCCAGTGTTAGCCTCTGCTAGCTGAGCCCTGCGACAGGGAGGGGCTCACCTCCTTCCACCCTGCCCCCTGCCCACACCCTTCCCCTCCCCCACTGCCTATGGTTCAAGCCAAGCAGAAAATAAGACCTGGTGGAGCTCTTCACTTTCAAATTAAGATAAGCAGGTGAACTTGGAAAAAGGTTAGGCGGTGCCGGATGAGAGAGAGCAATATTTCAATTGCGAGTCACTGAATAGAAAAATCATCCATTAGCCGCGCGCTGACTACGCAGAGCGTCGCCTAGATCCATGGTTTCCGCCAGTGAGTTGGGCGTTCCGCTCTCACACAAACTTTTTTTTTTTTTTAAACCCCCCCTTTTTTTTGTCTCACCACTCAATGGTGCAATGCCCTGTTCAACAAATCACATTAACGGGCTCCGTTGTTGCCCTGGAGACAAGAGGAACGCATTAAACTAGTATTGATTATCACTGGAGAAAAAAATATATTGAAGCCATGTTCTCAGGATTATGAAATATGGGACTCTTACAGTAAATTAGAGAAAGGTTTACAGTACATACACATCCCCAGTGCACAATATGATGGACAAACAGTGTGTATTCCTCCTGTAATGTCATTGATTTCCTCCATGCACAGTGTACTTCTCGAATGATACATAAATGAGCAGTATAAGGCATCGGTGTGCTAGTGGGCCCTCTCTGTTTTCCAGCCCCTCACATGCGCTGAGCGCCCTATTCTGTTTGTAACCTTGAACTGATTGGGCAGGATTGATGGTGTCCTAGCAAGGAGGATGCCCCTGATTGGTCAAAAGGACTTGCCAGCCTCTTAATGCTAAAGAGCTGTAATTAAGCACAGAGGGAAAAATATGAACCCTTCACAGCCGAGCCGTCTATCCATTAATTTTCAGAGCATGGCAGTAACAAACGGTCCCTTTGTTGGCTCTGACTTTTTTGGTGTAATATAATGCATTTCGCATAATAATCTGCAAGTAGCCCTTCATTTTTAAATGAGTTCAGCAGACAAGTAAAATGCACTGTACAGAGAGGTCAAGTTAGTCTCCGTTTTTGCACATAATTGCAATGGATCCAAGTAGTGGACCATGCAGTTGAAATTTCCATTTAGCTCTTGGTCCATGTCCAACACTAATGACTTACTCCCGAGCCCATTTTTTCTTTTCTTTTTTTTTCTTTTCTTTTGTACATGTCAGGTTCCTGAAGGTGACATCCGTGCTCGCTCCATGCGGTGGGAGCATTAGCAGTTTAATTAACTTGTTCTTTGTAATTCCCCAATGATACAGTCACGGCAGTATCTGACAGTGTCCTCGTTACACAAAGATAACTTTCAAAGGAAAAGATGCTCATATCAATGCTAGTTCTTGATTTATGAACACAGACATACATTTAAGATTGATAAAGCATCAAGTGGTTCCTATAGGGTTTAACTATTCTCAATGTTCTATTCTCAATGGGAGTTAGGGTTAGGGTTAGGGATTTTTTGTATGTGCTTTTTCTCATATAGAGAGAAACATAAAAAGCCTATTGCACCTCCTCTGAGGTCTGACACTCTGAATTATAATACAGCAGTCATTTTCTCATCATATCAACCAATTGCATCTGCTCACATCCACTTACATTTGTAAAAGAAGCCTGCTGACATAGTGGAAAAGGATAAGCATCTCTCAAATCCTATGCAAAATGGATGGTGAAGGAATGCTGTGGCCTGAACAACACAATGATACACACACACGCACACACACACACTATTTCTCATTCTCTGTGAGAGGAGGGGGGGTTTCTCCCTTCCTTTTCCTCTGAGAGAATTCAATCCATACAGTTTTGGGATATGTGAATTTATTCATTAATATTCAGGCCTCAGAGGGTGTAGACAGCATTTGAAATGAGAGGGCTTTGTTGAGGAAAACACTCAGGGAAATTGTGTCTTTGTATGGGCAGCACTGGCTGACCTGCTAGTCAAAACAGGGGCCCCAGTGTGCTTGGGAGAGGGGCGGGGCTTGGGCCGACTGGCCCTGACAAAAAGGCTGGGGGCACGATGCCCGCCTTTTCCTCTCCCCACTCATTAAACCCCCCCTCCCCACCCAGGGGGGGATTTCAAGCCCAAATACATCATATCTACTCAATCTACAAAAACAGTGCACTTACAGCAATCTGACTGCAGATGCCACATAATACATTCAAAACCCCTTTTAGCATTACCTATTCTGAGAACACAGCGTGTGTGAAAGTCCCCCGCAGACTGCATGCAGAGACATGGCACATGCACACACACACACACACACACACATGCACACGAATGTGGCCCATCATCCTGTACCTGCAGAACGATGGACCATCCCACATAACACTGTTATATGTATGTATGCTAATGGATAATGTATGTTAATGGAAAGTGCCATTTTCTGTCACAGCAGTAGTTTGCTGACCCATATATGGATGGCTGACATTTAACTGCAAAAGTGTATGATATGATATCCTAGCGACAAAGAGATGTGTATGCCATGCAAAGACATTATCCCCACCATAGTCTTGCAGATACATTTTCTCTGTAGAACCTGTTTGCACCTACTAGTTCTGTTAGGCCACAACAATAATATATATATTTTTTAAATATCATAATAATATGCACACTGGGATAGGCTCCAGCACCCCCCGCGATCCTGCTCAGGATAAGTGGGTATTGATAATGGATGGATGAATGGATGGATGGATAATAATATACAGTATAATATAACTTTGATTTGGCTTTCTTCAGGTAAATGGGGTGTTACAGGGATAAATAAGGTAACTTTTTTAGATGGGCTAAAAATTCAGATCAGTTATATGAAAACCTGAGTTGTTTTTTTTTTCTTCACAATGTTTACGATGCAGGTTAGCTGTCTAACTCTTTAATCTTTCTTTGAGAAATTCCCATCAACAAAATGTAAAATAGTAAAAAAAAAAAAAAGAGAGCACATAAAATCAACTGAACACCAAATTCACTCCATTTAAAAAAAAGAAATGGGCACATGAAACATAAAACACTGCAGGACCTGTTATAGTGGCAATTTCGGGAAACCACATTGAGCTTCAACAGGTTATTTCACCAGAGGCTTTCTTAACGGCCTCTACTGGAATTCACACAGCACATTTCTATTGAAGATTGGGTTATATATTTTTCCTCATGCATTTCACAGCATTTTTGTAGCGTATGAAGCCATTCAGAACTTCGCTCAACACCCGCCATTCAAAAAAATACATAGCTCACTTTGTAGATTTAATCTGAAGCATAACAGCTGAGCAAGAGTCATCTTCTTTGTAACAATGTATCTTCCGCACCCTTCAAGCATGACAGACATCTAAAGATTGTTCCCGCAGAGGAATTCCATGTTGTTCTGGTGGTAATCTTGGAGAGGTATAGCTTCCAAGCAAAGCGGAGAGCATTGGGTGTCACAACATTCCCGTTTTTTGCCTCACCGCCGCAGAATTTCTCATCCCTGTTCATCTTTTGTTCAGAATATATATCCACCCGCGAGCAAGTCAAACCCATGCCAACGACATGCTAAACCAAACATCTAATCTCTTTTACAATTGTGAGTCAAACAAATAAACAAACAAACAAAACGGCAAAAAACAAAAAAAACACCTATTAAATTTTTCTCCGCAGAGTAATCACAGGAAATGTGCGTCCTTTGTGAAGGTTCCGGCTTATGAAACAATACGGAATGGAGCGAACGTACAACATGCAAAAATGAACTCAGGCAAATGATGCTACCGGTAGGTGTTGATTCCTGAAAAGCTCCGCACTTGAGGTTAAAACACACTTGTGCCAGTTAATTCCACAGTACTTTAAGCCACAGAGAACTCAAATGGTTCTCTTATTCAAACAAAGCCCCCCCTCCACCCCACTTTTTGGCACATTTACAGGCACAATCTGGCACACCGTTTTGTACCATTATCAAAGCCTTGCCATTTATGTAACAAACTGTCCTCTTGAAGTCTCATAATGGATGAGCAGTGTGATTATTAATGAGTCGCCCTGTTTAATTAACCGAGATGGATTATTGCGGCGTAGTGTCGTCCATGTCTGCAGCAGGACCCTGTCAGCGGTGCTGCGAACGCTGGCTAACTCTAAAGATCAATGAGTCGTGTGTCCATGTACAATCCACGGATGTTATTCATCAAAGGCAAGTTCAATAGAAAAATTGATAATTTCCTGAATTCAGAGATTTTCCTGTCAATTACGATTGCAAGCATGCATGTTCTTCAAGATTCAGACATTTTTCAGTCAATTAAAATCGGACGCATGCATGTTCTTCCTGATTCAGAGATTCTTCTGTCAATTCACAAATATAACAAAGTGTCTTCTTCTAGAATTTCATATTCATTCATATTCCTGCAAAAAAAACAAGGAAAAAAAACAGATGACACATCCCTGTATAGCAATGCTGCATACATGGGGGGTTTAGAGTAGCTGCAATGCTGGCTCAAGTGATTAAATAAAAGGCATTCTTTGTCAGCCCCCCCCACCCTCTCTCTCCCTCTCTCCTTTTCACATTGATCTGGACTTGAGCAGCTGCCAATGTCTTTCAAAAGTCCTAGGAAATGTCCTGGTATTCCTGAGTTTATTTATGGTTGACTGTCAACACCCTTCTACTTTGGCCAATGAATAAGGGAAAGTTTAACCTCTGAGCCTTGGCTTTATACTTCCGCTGACACTTTGAGTGAGCCACATAAGCCGTTTAAACCGCTCTGATTCAATCACTCCGCTGACACCGATCAGGTGTGTGTGAGCGCACGCATGCGTGTGTGTTTGTGTGTGCATGTATGTATGAAAAGGGCTGCTATTCGTACACCGATCACCCCAATGCGTATGCAAATACCCTCACGTTAATGCTGACAGTTTGCATTGTAACCTCATACTTATTGTTTTACTTCAAATCCAATGTACTGGAGCACAGAGGCGAAACAACAAAAAATGTGTCACTGTCCCAGTACTTTTGCATTTAACTGTATTTGATGTTTGTATGCTTACAGTACAGTATGTGTGTCTGTGTGCCTGAATGTTTGTGTGCGCATATATATATATATAGGCTATATATAGTATATGTGAGTGCTGACCGGTCCTTGGGGGACTTCTTTGCAGATGTGACACTTTAGTTTACACAATTACCACCATAAAAAGGCCAATGCATTGTTTACCAGCCTGAACAACAATAGAAGCACTACAGCCATTCCTGGTGTATAATTACCTCAAAGCATCACACCCCTCTCTAAATGGCTCAAATGTTGTCAGAGTCAGAAAATGGAGCCAGCCTATGTCATAGGGAACAAAGGCACATCCATCTACTGTAATTTCAATTGCCTTAATGGTTTGGCATAATGCAAGTGTGCAAAGAAAGTACAGTATGGTACACAGCTATAAATAGAGTCATTTATACTACAGCAGATGCTGTGCTCAGTTTAACCCCTTCTTGTCTCAGTTTTTATAGAGCTAAGAAAGTGCGAGCCGCCTTATCATTGGTGACTTGATGACAGCTGGCAGTCATTTGTTAAAATAAATCCATAAATTGACGTATCATTTGCAAATGGTTGCCATCACCTTCCTCCCTGAAATTTATACCATTCATGTACTCTCGTCCGTATTTATCTTTCTTTGCCAGCTGACAAGATGACTAACTCCTGAGAAGTATGTCTTGTATATTTACATACTTCTCTTCTTCTGTTCATGTTTAAACGAGTATCTGCATAAACCAGTGAATGTGCAGGCATCTCTCTCCCTGAAGAACGTAACAGCGTCAAGCCACAGACACTTAATCCTCTTGCACAACGTAATTAATTTAAATGTTTAGTACTAAGTGACCTGACCACTGCTTCTGCATACTTTCTTTTGGAGAACCCAAGTGAGAAGAGATATGGTCAAGGCAAATGAGGGCCAAGTTCAATGCCCAGAATCCACCAATGCCAGGTTTCCACTTTCAGCGAGTTATAGGCTACACTCCAACTAGAAAAAAATGCCTTCCAAATGATTCAATAAAGTCTGTCTTCACATGGCATATTGGTCTCAGTGAGAAATAAACAATGGTAAAGGGTTGCATTGCAAGTTCCGATTTATGCCATCATTGTTTGTTGAAATTTGATTTTCTATGAAGGGAAATGCTGCTGTGCCAACAGTTTTCATTTCGAAAGGCTGCTCTCTTTTGCAAAATGAAAAGAACACAACGTTTTGTGTATTTCAAAATAAATCTTTAAACTGATACATACACAGGTAGACCCACATGATCACGTTGTAACTGAAAGACCATATAGTCTCCATGTTATCAAATAAAACCAGATGTGTTGATGGTTTTATACTCTCAATTATATACTTTATATTTTGTTTCCTTTTTTAACTGGTCAGGTGACACACCAAGCTCTAAGGATGCACTATTAAAGGATGCTTATGAAGTTTGTTTGAAAATAGGGTTTGAACATTGCAAAAGCAGGAGGTTGTGGGGTCACAGAGAGGTTGGCGGTTGAGAAGTCAAGAGTTATAAAGAGCAGGCACTCTAAACCTGTGTCTATTCCCCATGTGTCCTGTCACTTTTGAGGCTAGCCGGGGAATCCGGAGCACTGGCTCTCCCACAGTCTCGCCGCTGAGTGAGAGCATGCCTCTCAGGTCAGTTCATCCAAGCACACACGCTTCATGCCAGCAGCACGCTGATGGAAGATGTCAACCGTAATAAAGCTGAAAATGACCATAAACATTTTCTCTCAGGGTGGTTTTACAGCGGGGCCTATTTCTCCAGCAGGATGTATGAAAGGCTATGAAAAATGATACATAATTAATAGAGTTCAATATAACTAGACTCGTACAGCGAGTCTGGGCTGTGTGATTCATGTTTAAACGGCACAGATCTTTCTCACTGGAGTCTGAAATTACATCTAAAGGGTATCCACAATTTCATGTCAGTGTATATTCACATTCTTATTATTTTAAACACCAGTATAAGGAATTATTACATGAACTACGAGGGGGGTTCAGTTCGTTGAATGAAGCTCTTTACTCATAAATCATTGTAAGTGATCCACAGAGGACTCGTGGAGATAGTGATCTCTTTGGAAAAACCATCAAGTGAACTTGTGTGGCCAAGGCTGGGTCAATTGAGATAACTCACACTCAAGGGATTCTCTCAGGGCCCAAATCAGTAAATTAGGAGGCCAATTAAAAAGCAAGAGAACAGTGGCCACCCAAGCAGTCTTAAAAACCACACAATTTCTAGGGCCCCTGATATGGTAAAACATAACAGAAATGTTAGGTAGCAAGAATCTGAACAACCCCCAGACCATGTGACTTGTCACCATATCAGAATCACCATAAATTACAATGGAATTAAGCAGTATCTGAGCTGCAAAGTGTTATCCATTGGTCTCTTCAGTAATGTCATAACATCCAGGCCCCTTTCAGGGGAAGAAGGAAGAAAAACATCACCTGAGGTAGAAAGAAGAGAGAGGATGGGTGTTATGTGCCATGTGCACGTATCATGAAAGTCATATTTGTGTGTGTGTGCGTGTGCGTGTGTACGTGCATGTTTGTGTTTGCATGCATGTATCTGTCGGTAAACACCTTCACGTACGCACGTCATGCGACAACAAAGTGCCCCCCTCAGATATTTTATTGTAATAATTTATGTGTAATAAATAACCGGAGGGAGGTAATATGTTTGAAAGCTGTCCGGGGAGACATGATTTGAGGTGGCGAAGGCACACGACATCACCCGGCCCTTGATCGACACCCTCCCCACCTGTCCTACGCCGCCACAGTCATCGATCCCCCAAAGGCACCTGAAGTGAAGGCATAAAACTGCCAATACCTCCACGCGAGGCCCTTCACCACAACACACCCATTAAACTGCTCGCGCTAACGCTGCCTGCTCATGAATAAAGTTTTGTAAGCCACAAATGACTGAGTTTTTATAGCCCCACTGAGTCAGTATCAGGCTGGAATCTTGTCTTGCAGTCTCTCCATTATTAATTCCAAGTTTGTAATGAGTCGCTTGACCTTCCCATCTGAGGATGTCATTGGCCGATGCCGCCCCGTCCTATTCCCCAAGCTGTTCTAAACCGGACAAACAAGTATCTCTGGTATCCCTTTTAGTAACAGCCATCTTGGAAATAGGATTAATTGGTGTAAGAGTCCAAAGAACAGCCACAATGAAATCTATTGCAGCACACTAACATGATGGGGGGGGGGGGGGAAGCATTGAGATAAAAATCAATTTGTTAACATTTATATGCTGTGTATGCTAGTATGCCATATGCGCAAAATGCACCTCTTCTTTTGTAGAATTGAAACAAGCAACAAAGTAACAAAGTGCCAGACCACTGACACAGTCCAACTCTACCCAGAGTCATTCACCATACATGACAGCCTCTCATACTTTGGCCTGCTTCAAAAAGACCTTGTCAAAGTTTCAATGCTGTGACGTCTCTCTGATTAGTTAGTGAATAATGAAGGCCGAGCTGTCCCTATCGCGGCAGTCACTCAGGATTACTGTGCAAGCCCGTTAGCGCATGTTCTGTTTGCCCAGCCAAGATGTTGCCTCATCGCAGACCCTGAGCTTAAAGCATTGGGACATGAATGAAGCGCAGTCAGACACTAAGTTGTCAGCCAGAGCAGTGGGTTTGAGGGCAAGAAGGGGGGGGGGGGGGCAGGGGGTCGTGCCACAGTAAGGACAACAAGAAAACAGACCTCTGGGCTTTTTGTACCATGTCCCAGACAACTTTGCAGGAAGGACAGTCACTTACTAGAGGATCAGCTGGAATAAGTGAATGAGACAGACACAAGGTCAGTACAGCCACCTACGCTCTGCCTGTCCATCTGCTACTTGTGAGATCCCCCCCAACTCCCCCCTCAGGCCCAATCTCATTAACAGACCAGGGCTCTCAGCCAACTGGAATCAACACATGGAGCAAACTACACCATTAAGGTGCATCTATCTGCACAGGGCAACATCAAACATCAAAGCATACAACATTAGAGATAATAAACAGAACAAGGGTGCCAGGGATTTGTGATAACTCATTAGTACATAACTTTCCCAAAGGCCACATCTTGCACATCCAGACATTCTCAGAGTAAGGAGCGATAAAAAAAAAAACCCATTATAATATGCTCCATTTAACAAAACTAAGTGGAATAAATAAACAGTGCAAACAAAAATCACAAACTGAAATGCTTCCCACTAAGGTCTGGATTCGTATGCTTCTTCACTGAAACAGGTACATCTGAAGTAAATGAAGTAAAGCAAACTGTCACCATGTATGAATATAGTACATTAGGCCTCGAAAGGTCTATAAATTCTAAAATTACTATGAACACGCAGTGTCTACAAGCATATGAGGAGGTATGAATCAAAATATGAATATCTTTGGTCTGGAATTTTCTTATTTTTTTCATGATTTTTTTCTTTAAAGCCAAGGACAAAAAAAGGAGGTGGGAGGTTCATAAAATAGACTGTAAATCTTCAGTATTTCACTTGGCCCTGTACATTTCTCATCCAACTAAAAAATCTTTGAAATTGAATAATTAGAGTGAATTTAGATTAATATCAGGCATCACACTGCTTCTCAAGATTTATTTCTTATGAGAAGCCAAGCCAGCTAACAATATATATATATATTAGCAGTAAACAATTACTATGTAAATTGAAAATGGACACATACACCATTGGTACATAGGCCTAAAAAAAGAAGTTCTACAGTAAGCCACAACTAATTAAATAAATGCACCAGGACACTCCCAGAGCTTTCTTTCATTATATTGTTCTCTCAAAGTGGCGGTGGCACATTTCTGAAGGCCTAGGATGGCGATTATGAGCATGGGACATTAGCACCATCCTCACTACGGTCTTCACCGGTGGAGGCCATTTTACATCTCCAATCAGAATCTGCTCCTGAGACACCAGCATCAATGAGGCAATGGTTTTACAAAAGACTTGACCACTTATACTCCTTTTATTTGTATCTAATTTTCGGAGAGAGGCGAAATATTAAATGGCTGTCAGAAGTTGATTCATTTAAGCTATCTATTGGTGTTTGATCCTATACTGTCTGGATGGGTCATTACACATAGATAAAGTTTTAACGGGCCGATTATACATATGCGTTTTAAAGCAGCTGCCTTTGGTATTTAAACTGCAAAACCATATCAGCCAGGCTAGCCACATACAGCAGGTTAAACAACAGAGCAGCTGCTCTATGATTTCCACTGTGGGATTTCATAGTTATAGTGCATCAGCAGAGTCAATGCTCAAGTCTTCCACCAAGGTCATATTATACAACATAGAGAATACAAAACTTTTAAGAAATAAAAATTATTTTGACAACAGTTTCTGGCATACTATCACCTTCCAGGAAATTGCGCCTTGCATCAACCATTCATTTATTAATGCCTCTGCCATATCACCTTCAGGCGTTTTTCACAATAACACTGAGAACACGTAAACAACTGCATAGACATAAACAATGCTGCATAAATTACTGTAAATTACCTTCATAGTTAATGAAAAGCCTTATTTGAGATAATAATTTTACTAAGTGGTTTGGCCCCCAAATCAGGCCTTTCCAACAGTTGTCTTTCATGCAGGACTGCATATAGGCAAAATGTGGACAGCATCATAAATGTACCAAATGTTTCACCAAAATTAAAAGAAAGCAAATTAAAAAAAAATATTTCTGTTGATTTCATTTTTGCAACTTTATTTGTACCTTAACTATTTGTTCTTCATCGTAAATTAAGTATGTTATCGATTGTATTTAATGTTTTGTTTCGATTATATCCCAATGCTTGTTAGTTAGCAACAGCCATCCAGCCCTGCATAGCTAATGTATATACTCTGTTACTAACAATAGCTTACAGTCTGCCTTTATTTTAACTAAGAAACATTATATGATATATATGCAAGCTCCCCTGCACTAACATGTAACTTGATATATGGTTTTGTGTGTTAAGAGTGGGAAGGAGTAATGGGACTGGGGGATAGTTAACTCCTGTAGCCTAGCCCTCTGTACATAGGCATTTCACTGGTTCCCTGGGCCATGATAGCCTCTCATGCTAAAATGTGGTTCATACTTTGCTCCATCGGAAAAGCCTTCGTTCTCTCTGGACTGTGGGAGGAAACTAGAGTACCCAGAGGAAACCAATGAGAACACAGGGAGAACATGCAAACTCCACGCAGAAAGCCCAGGATGGGATTCGAACCCAGGACCATCTTGCTGTGAGGCGACAGTGCCACCCACTGCATGACCGTGACGCCCCTATTTATGTTATTATTATTGTTATTATTATTATAACAATAAAGCAAACTGTTCTTGTCCTTAACTGTAAATTAAGGTGGCATTTCTCATAAGAGAGAGACACAAGATAAACCAAATAGGAGAACTCAAGAACAAAAACAAGCCTCTAATAAAATTTTCAGCATCAATAACTACAGCATTTTTCAAAACTTGGATTTAATTTACACATCTGCAGACCGAGAAGCATTCGCTGAGGAGATTGCGTTGTTTGCCTTTTGCCCCTCCCCTTGACAGAAAACAAGGTTCGACAATAAACCCATTACCCACGCCTGGCTCACTCCTCTGAACTGTGAAATGTCATGGCTTCTGATCAGAAAGAAGGTCTTGGATTGAGAAATTAAACATTTAACACATGGTACACTTCATTTGTTCCCACAGATCTGTCTGCTGAGACCGTAGGGCTTAGTCGCAGCCTGCACAATGGAGAAGTGGAGTACAAAGGAAATGCTACTAAAATATAACTGCCCCCAAATTGTCCCCACCTGCACAAAGCGGAGTTTTATTCCATTTTACTTTTATGTGCAAAGCCAGCAAAAGAGGGAGAGAAAGAAAGAGAGAGAGAGAGAGAGAGAGAGAGAGAGAGAGAGAGAGAAAGAGAAGGGCTGAATAAAAATGGTACAATCAGGACACTACTACTTAAAATACTACCACAAATAAGCAAAATTGCTCAAAAAGTTCATAAGTGACATTTTCCATGTGAATAATGGATGCATGCAAAAATAAAAATGCTGGTACGCATGGTTAAGGCAGAGGGGCATAGGACATGGAAAAAGATGAATCTGGAACAGCATGCACACATTTATTTTATCTAGTATTGATGGAAAATGTCTTTTGTACCATGTACTAACTTAAGGCAATTGGTAAGTTACAAGCAAGTAAAGAAATAGTCTACTCTAGATTAAGAAAAAAAAAAGTGTTTTGTATTGATGGAGATATCAGCATTTGGTAACATTAAAATTCAGTTCAGAACATCATGAAGGAAATGCATTATGCATTCAACCCAATAACCTCCCTCTGATGGAGAACAAAACCAAAACAAATGAGAATTTATTAGGCAGATGCTATTATTATTATTATTATTATTTTATCCCCAGTGTTGGTACAAGGGATAGTGATAATAGAAAAGACACAACTTCCACTATGTTCTACTTTTCATGGCATTTTTTATTGTTCATTACTCGTTCTTGGAGGTATATCACCTCTGCTTACAAGAGTACCAAAACTATATTCACCAGACTGTTGAGATATTTACATTATATCTCTGCCATTATTCACCCTACACAATTATGGCAAATATATGAGCCCAATGTAATTATGAAACTGACACTCCCCTATAGTCATCAGACACTAACCTACATAAAGAGTGTGTGCATGCTGTTTCAGGTGAATCTTCTTCTGTGTTGTACACCCCTCTGTCTTTAAAAAGGATTTTCTGTAGATGTTCTTACTCAGCGAGCACACTATTCAGAGACTGGGACCTCAGTTGTTCCCCTGTGCACTGCAGTACTAAACAGCACAGCGATGCCATAAGCATTTGATTTACCTTTGTTCTTGGCTTATGCCATTGCTGCCTGAAAAAGCTGCCTCGCAATGTGCTTGCACAGGGCAGTCCCAGCAACACATAATCAGCAGTATTGTGTCATGTTGACTGAGTGCTTTGGGACAACCTAACCTAGAAAAAAGGATAACTGAATACAGTCTATATAGAATAGACCATAGAATTTCAGTGGTGGTGAACCAACCGGAAGTGAACAAACGTGAAGTTAAGACGTGAAGCTCAGAAAATGGACGCTTCATCCTAGCTTTCTTGCCTTCCATTTGGTCTGCTCATCTCCACAATTCAGGCATGTTGAACAAATGTTAAATCTACTAGCAACAGACCAGGGGCATTTGAGTCTTGCCCAGTGAGGGTTTAAAAAAATGATGACCCATTTTTTCTTCATTCCCATTGCAAACTGTTATCGGGAAAGTTTCTATTTGCCATTATTCTGCAGTTGAATGAGATGAAATTCCATGATTGCAAAAAATCTTTATCACTGAGCCTACAAAAGAAGAGATCAGGAATTAATGATTACATTTAATGGATGTATATTCCTACCTTATCTTTTTCTGCTATCGATTAACACGGCTGTTGAAACTGAATGTCAGAAACAGCCTCTATCCTGAATCCTGTTCCATTCACCTCCACCCGAAAATAACACTAGCTAATAGCTACTATTGTCAGTTGTTAGGAAAAGGTTGTGCTCACTGGTTTTGGTCAAATCTGGCCCGAAGCCATGAAAATGTTGATTCAAGATGACCCTATGGTCCTCCTTATCAGTTTGCATTAGAACACAATTCCATTTACCCTATGTAATCAAATACACTGTCTGCTCTGCTCTTGAACTCAATAAGTGGTAGACATTTCCACCTCAGTACCAAAGACAGTCTTATCTAAAATGGATGCTAAGGAACAGGGAAAGTGAACTCTTGGGCGTCAGTCCAGAAAATTTTAAGGCCCTCTTTAAACTAAAAGACTTTGAACTACAGTTATCATTAATGATTAAACTGAGACAGTGGTAGTGCACAGGACATTGAGCTTTGCTGCTACAATGGAGAAATGTGATGTGGGTGCTCATCCTCGAAAAAAAGACAAAGAAGAAAGAAATACATGTACATTCTAAATTCTATATTTGGAATGTAACTGCCATCTCAATTTCTCTGACATTTCCATAAAATAAACACACACACACACACACACACACACACACACACACACACACACACCTCTGTGAGGTGCTGGCATAAATAAATTAAAATCAAAGAATTAAGTTATGCATGGTGGCATAAAATAAAATCGACATACTATAAGTTTTTTGTTTTTTTTTGCCCCCATTCTCACATAGCCTGCATAGATATTTACATATTATGGAAGGTATTATTAAAACAATATTGTGGAATGCAATTTTGTCATATACAGTACGGTATTAACTCATTAAACCTGCTGGCTTCTTGTTCCTTGTTCCCAAAATTAAAACTCAAGCCACAGCTCTTCTCACTGACCCAAATTTCAACTTAAAGTTAACAGAGCCAACAATAAAACCTTAGTACAACAGTAATTACAGTCGAACTAATCCTTTCAAATAATGGTTTTACCTCACCATGAAAATTTAAAATGGACGTGTTCTGAATGTTCTGAGTGCCACTTTAAGTTTCTGTGTGTGCAATGCGGACAGAGTAAATACAAAGAAACTATACTCATTCACAGCAAGCATATGAGATTGTTCAAGCATTGTAAACTGAGAGGTACACATGATTCCCTCCTGGCAACGAAGAAAAAAAGATCACAGTAGTGCCTGCAAGAACTTTATGGTCTTCCTGTGACCAGAGCTTTCAATTTCAAAGACTGAAGTAAAATGTCAGTGTTCTAATTCCATCATGGGAGGGATTTTTTCCTCTCCTCCTTTTCGATTCAATCAATGCAAGCTCCTTTCTGCGAAGTTCAGATAGATGTTTGGTGCCTTTGTGGTGCTACTAACAGAAACCTGAAAATAACTCAAAGAACTTCAGATTCAAAAGATTTCTGAAGTTTCTGGACAAATGCCCGAATGCCTTCTCAGATGGGAATTCTTGAGCATGTTTTAAAAAGGTTATTTAGCAGACTTTTAAAAGTAAATCCCTGTCTTTGGACAATATGTACAATAGAACTGTACATGCTCAGCAACAAAGTACACTGTTGTACCAGAATCTCTGAGCTGCCCCCTCCCAGTTTGTTTCACATTTATTATTAGAGGTATACATATGTATCCATAGGCTTTGAGCCCAAAGGAGACAGACCTAATATCTAAATAATGCACAACAACCAGACAGAAGGTTTTTCAGTATTACATATTTAATGTAACTGGAAATTCAATTAGCATTTATGTGGTTTGCATAGCTGAAATATTTCATTTCATTTCATTTTTTTTCATTTTTTTTTTAAAAAGCTTGAAATGATATTAGTTCAAGCCATTTTAAATTTCAAAAGGTCCCCTGATTAGGCTTTTTAAAAAGGAATTTACTCATTTGAGTGAGTAAAATGTTATGACATATTCAATGCACTTTAATTCTTTTGAGGGACAGTAATTTGCTTTAAAAATTGCAGTAGTACTAAGAAAAGAAAAAAACAGTCTGCGCTGATATTCTTAAATTCTTTTTCCCACCTTCTACCTTGATTCCCCTGTGGTATCATTCTTAAACTACAATACGTCTGGGCCATTCACTGAAAAAATGAAAACTATATTTTGGATCCCATTACACCACCAATTTTCTGCATTTTCTACTTGTGGTTCCAAGGTGACAACAGAAATGTCTTACCTTACAGCTGGTGTCTGGTTCTTTTCAATAGCTCCTGTTCTGTCTTTGTCTTATAGAGATCTTTGGTGGTCAGGGCAATCAATATGGTGTGAGATGGAATAAGTGTACCTTAGGGAGCTACTGAACCTACAATCCTTTTTTTCTCAGCCCTCAATTAAATGGTAGTCTTTAGCTCCCTCAGGGTTATGGCCCAACCCTTGGCCCAATGTTAATGATAGGAAATGGGTTTTAATACTTTGGCCAAGCCATCATGGCAGCCGGTGTATATACATACATACATAAATACATTGAGGAAAAAAATGTCAAACGTCTTATGAGTGAATGCAGTAATTCATATCCAGTGTCCTGAATCACAAGTCATGCTAGAGAAATAACATGCTTCATCTTTCACATCATTAGTGCCTGCGCAATCCACCATTGCTCAGCATTCCTTGAATGCACACGGTGCTTTGGATGGCAAATGGTGCAAAATAAATCCAATGTAAAAAAAAAAAAAAAAAAAAAGCACCTTGGCTTCCTCTTGATCTCATGCGCATTCTATGAAATGAATTTCATCAGCAGGAATGTGCCAGTCAGTTGTGGTTTACACATGGAAATGAGGGGGAGGCAGAGATTACATTTATCAAGGCAACCCACAAGGTTACATAACATACTGTTTGTACAGTTCACTCTGCGAGTAATCCCCGGGGAACTCATCTCTGCATGTTACTGCTCAGTTACTGCACCTACCTGCTCAGCTCGTGCATTAGTGATTAAATCTGAAAAGCTCCTTGGGCTTGAGCCTGAAGGCTTGTAACAATTTTGCTCCAGTTTAACATAGAACACTTACAAGAAGTTTAGACAAAGCTGGTCTTTACCGGTGAGAGTTCTGCACCCAGGAGAAAATACTACACAAACTGAAATGGAATTAAAGTCATATCCATTTGCGCCATAACAGTTTGTTGGCAAACTGGAAGGATTGTGGGCTGTTTTCTTTGTGTTGTAAGTATCCATCCATCTTTCTCATGGAAATAGCCTTGAAAATCCTGAGGAAACTGTAAGTGAGGTCACGTTGAGAAAGATGCATTGCAGATCAAAGCCCCCTTTGTGCATTCGTGAAAATAAATGATATTGTGTTGTAAGTTTTAAAACGTATCTGGCTGGAAACATGATTGCCTGAAAATGATAATGATCACCATTTATCAAAAACAGTGAAATTAGTCTTCTGTAGGATGTACCCAAGAGAAGTAGTGATACATGTACAATGAATGCAGAAACTTTCCAATAGTCAACTCACTTCAGATAAAATGGAATAAAAAAAAAATGGAAGTGGAAATATTGAAATATAGAACTCTGAATCGAATCACTAAGGCCACTACTGCTACTCCTCACCCCCCCCCCCCCCCCCAAAAAAAAAGACTGTGACAATGTATCATATTTCAAAATATAGTTTGAGATCTATAAAAACTATTTGCTCAGGTATCAACATTTCACGTTGTCATTCATTTTTAGTGAGAAAGAAAAGGTGAATGGCCTTTTGCCTCAAAAGTTGGTTTTAAAATTCATAGTTCCCTTCTCCAATGAGTTATTCAGAATGTTTTCCCATGCAAATCTGTGCCTGATTTAAAATCAAATTATAATTAAAAGTGGTTTGAGCAATGAATTGTGTCACAAGAAAGACTAAGCTATGGGATTTAGCTAGTATTCATGTGTTTGAAATCCCAAAATGTATCATTGAGCCTTTAGATGTGAAAGGCAGAAAAAAGGCCAACCAAGGTGTTTGCTATAATCCCCCTTGCCATCTCTAACCTGTTTTTCAACCTGTCCTCCCTGCTCTTTTCTCCTTCTTCTTCATCCACTCAGCCCTTTTCTCACTAAGCAATGACTTCAGTACTCTTTCAGCTCTTTCAAAAATCTCTCAACAAGACCTTTTCACCACTGTGGGATCATGCAAAGAATAGTGGGGGGGAAAACACTCCATCGCACCTTATTTCACATATACCAGAATGACTGCTGTCTCTCAAGCTGTCACAGAGAGTGGAGCAGGGCTTGACACGCAAACTGAAGCAACTCTAAATAATCTCTGTAACCTTTTATATTGGTGCACAGAGGTCTCATTGACTGTGCATAGTTATTTTACTGCTATACGATATATCAAATTCATGCATGAGGTTTTTAAAGGCAAAATTTTCTAAATAACTTTGGCTTATTCTAAGCATTTACCTTTTTGTGGCCATGCAAAAAAAAAGGAAGCGAAGAAAATGATTCCAACCGTTTCCTGCAAATCACAGCAAAAGCTTGCCTAGAAATAATCCAAGCATGAAACGTTGGCTAGATTTTCTTCAGTTTAAAATGTCCAGATGCGACAGAAGCAATTGGCTACACCATAAGAATGTATCTGCTGCAGGAAGGCACTACAAGCCACAGTTAAACTTCAAATTACCATTGTCAGAGATGCGGCTTGGCAAATTTCCCAAAGTAGACATTTGGGGTTCAGCTCCATAACCTAAAATGTCCGTGTAACCAGCTTGAGAATTCAAGGATTTTAAGATGCTCTTAATTCTGAGTGAGCAACTAAGCAAAATGTAAACACTCCCAAGAGTGCAGTCACACTGAAAAAGACTGACAATTCCCCAAAAAAGGAAAATGTGCAACTTTCTCCATTTTGGTGCTTCACTGTTGGTCAAATACAGAGTTAAGCAATGAATTCATTCATTAGTTCATTTGTTCATTCATTCATTCAGTTATTCATTCATTTATTCATTCATTCATTCCTTCAGTGTATTGTGCTGTGGATGATGGGTTAGCCAGGCAATACGCAGAGAGAGAGAGATTGAGGGCTCTGTGGGAAACCTATGAACCCTGCGGTACAGATCCTCTGCAAAAGGTCTGATAGAGAAATCTAGAATCTGTACACTTGACAACACCCTGCATCCTGCCCTCCCCTACAGTCAGAGAGTGTCAAATGCTCCCATTAAATGCCCTTTCAGAGATGAGTCATTCTTCAGCTCTGCCATCTCTATTAGGGGCAGAGCATGCATTCAGCAGCAAGCCAACCCCCTCCGTGCCGGAACACAGTGGATCTTCTCTTTAGAAATGCGCTTCCCCACCCCTTTTTTTTCTTCTTTTTTTTTAACCGAGTGAAATTTGTTATAAGGCCATCTGTCTGATTTCGCAGGGTGCACCCTGCTATCATTACGCCTCTGGAGACTAGCCTTAGGGGCAGAGCGGTAAAAAAATATCCGCTGGAAAAACACCGCGCAGAACGCAGCGACGCGCGGGCGCACCAAGTCATCCTTCTCCAACGTTCCTCGAGACTCCTGCGCGTCCCCCCAGCGCTCCTGTATCGTCCCCCTCGCCCCATTCGCTTAAAATCACACTCCGCAACTAATCGCGGACGATATCCATTAACATCTATACGAGAAATAATATTGCCAGAGATTGTTTGAAATGCTAATGTTTTTGTTAATCACTTTTGATGAGAACATCTGCCAGACAGTAAAAATGGGTAATTGTTGGTGAAATGTGAATAGCAACGCTTTTTACAGACAATCTGATACATCAGCTGATTTCATAAACAAATGAATTTGTCTAGCGACCATTGGCATCGTTGTGACCCATTTCACCGCTCTCACCTTGACTTCCAGTGCTGTCTAATCACCGTCTAAAACCTTCCAAACTTTCAAACCGTTAGAACTGCTGCTTCCTGCATGGTTTCTTGGACTATCACCACATTAGCTCCTCCCAACAACGTTGCATTATATATATATATATATATAAATTCATTCATTGTATTGTGCTGTGGATAATAGGTTATATGGATATGTATGGCATCTGAAGAATGCATGTTCTTTACATTGTTTCTTAAAAGAATGTGGTTAGCACAGGATTCACTCTATAACAATTCTCAATTCCAAATAGAGGAGGAAATTATTTCTTCTCACAATACAGGTGGGCGGTTTAGAATAGCTGTCCCTTCCAGTTGCCCTATATCAAATATTTTTTGTGCAACTGATTATCACACACACTCACACACACACAGAACATATTTCAGCGCGAGTCTAATGAGGACAGCTTGAGAGAGAGTATTTAAGTCTCTGTTTTAACTTAAACAAATGACACAGAGTAAAGCCATCTGCTTTTCCTTTAGCTGGCGAGCTGCATGCTTATGGAATCAATTCACTTGTTCATACAAACATATGCGCAAACAGTATGAACACTTTGCCCTGTCGTTCACTTATCCCATGACAATGGTGGCAAAAAGTGATTCTGGCTGATAAACGCACAGGCAAATAAATCAGATTTTCTGTCAAGGGAATGCTCAGAGATTTATGACACGCAAGCTATGCAGAAACTTCTCGAGCCACCGCAGATTCTATGCATGTAACTACCACTCAATCCTTATCAGCTTTCTGAGAGGCAGAAAAATGGTGAGAGAGAAGAAAGCGAGAGAGATTTTGTCCCTCTTCCTCTCTCTCATTCTCACTTTTTCCATCACTGCTTGCATCACAGCTTTGAACAGAAAAGTGACCAGGACCTCCAGTCAAAATGGCTGTGAAGAGTGGTTTGAGAGTGGCCCGAAGCATTGCCACTGCACTCCCTCGCTAGCAATTATGAAACACCTTAAGTTTTTCTTCTTTAGAGCTGAGGGGTATAAACAATTCCGTTCACTGATGGAAAGCTTGAGCTCCAGAACATAAGGGCACAAAATACCTCCCAGACTTCATAGTAAATGGGTGGTTTTATGTTAACATTTTTCATCAAAATAATATTTGCACACCTTCACCCATGAAATACCTTGCCATTTCATTCCTGTTATCTTTCTCTCGCAGTAGAAATACATTTCCGAATGAATATTTAGAAATGTGACCATTTGTATATGTGGTACTGTTCATTTAATTCAGACACTTTATTTCAGGAAGGTGATTTCATTTTTACATTACATATATGTGAAGTTACTCATGATGACTGCTGTGCTTTTTGGTTACTTGACCCCCAATAATTTTATAGGTGCTTACATAAAACAGCTGTGTAATGAAGGTAGTGTGATGATTGTAATGGATACCACAGTATGAAGTGGGCAGGAGAACCCGATTGACCCTGATTGGTCTCTGGATGCCACATTCCATTCTGCCATTCACCAGACTTCAGAAATCAGAATTTCATTGATGTGAGAAAGAGTGATAACATCAAAATCTAGTTCCATGTATCCACACAAGCGATGGTAAATGGACTGCATTTATATACCGCTTTTATCCAAAGCGCTTTACAATTATTGCCTCTCATTCACCCATTCACACACACACACACACACACCAACGGTGAAAGGCTGCCATGCAAGGTACCAATCAGCTTGTTCGGAGCAATTAGGGGTTAGGTGTCTTGCTCAGGGACACTTTGCCACGCCCAGGTCGGGGGGATCGAACCGACAACCCTCCGACTGCCAGACAACTGCTCTTACAAGCGATATTCCCACAAATCAGAGAAAGACAAAACTAAATAACCCACCTTGTTGACTTGTGTTTGCACATATGTGCTACATTTTTTTATTATTTCACATGCAGTCTATTTTCTATATACCCTATGATTAATTTAGTTCTGAAATATTTTTATTCTTTCCTTTATAATTACTGATTAATTTATCCATCTCTCTACATTCTGGTTATATTGAGTTGCCTTCGTTGTAAAAAAAATAATGCAATTCCCATTCATTCAAAGAGTCCATAGGTCTTGGCCTCCTACGACTCTGTCCAGTCATGTACATCACTGAAGTCCAAGAGGCCTATAGACCAGGGGTGCTTTGTCAGGGAAATGTCCATATTTAGCAAACCCCACAATTTCAGCAATTCCCAAAGTAGTAATTTAGAATCTAGAGATTCTAGTGAACATCTAAATTATGATGACATCTATGCAGGACGTAATTATCTGGTCTACTATAATATACAGTACTTACATAATACTTACAATGGAAATAAGTTTTTTTTTTTCCTGGAATCATGCATGGCAGCTTGAGAACCCTTAGACTAGAACATAACTGTAATTTTTTTCAGTTAAACTGCCCGTCCTCCAATCCCCGGGGCAAGGTTATATACGGAGGGCTCTCCACAAGCCCAATTTCCAGTGATGTTCATGCATTAGCCGCTAATTCACCAGGCTGATCATCTTATTCGCGCAGAGTGGGCAGTTTAATTCCACCCAAGTGTTCAAAAATAGCCATGTCTATTTTACGCTAAAGGCACACGGGCCTTACCCCAGGTAAATAACCAGGAGAGGTAATAAACGTCTCGGTTGGAGGATAAACCGCTTCAGCTCCGCGAGCCTCTTGTAAATCTCTGATGTGAACTTTCGTGAGAGTGCTCTCCTAAATGGCTATGCACATCAGAGCCTTCATTAACTGCCCGGGACCATGCAGTGTTGGGATCTCACTGTCACAGTTATAACCAAGAGAAGGCCTAGAGAGGGCTCTCTCTAAACAGAGCCCAGTCAAGTCTCTCTTTTTTTTCTCCATTTTTTATTTATTTTACTTTATTTTTCTTTCTTTCTTTTTTTAAAGAAAGCTTGATAAGCACTCTATTCCAGCTGAAGTATTACTTTTTTTTTTTTTTTTTTACAATTGTCTCTTGCAATCAGGGCATTTTGAAAAGCACAGGACTGGTCTCTCAGTTGAAGCCATTTGGGGCGGGGTTTTGAAATTTAAGTCTCGCTTTTTTTTCCGCCCTCACCATGCCTCTCTGTGCCTACCTGAGCGATGACATGCCATCTCTTTTTGTTCATAAATGGGGTCTGCAAACGAGCACAGTGGTGGCATTCATGACACAAACCACCACAGGAGTACTATCCCCTCGCCAATTCAGAAAGTTGGAAGGGGCATCTGCAGCATAGAAGCCATTCTTCCTTTCTAACAGAAAGCCCCACTGTGGTGTGAATCTGTCGCACGCTCTCTGGAAACACATTTACCAAGGTTACTTACATATTTCTTTTCTTTGCACCAGTTTCAATACCTAAGCCACAGCAGCTGCACAGAGTGCAGCGATAATCCAATAGGAACAATCACATCACACCAAGAATGATCATTTTAATGCGGACTATTTTATGAATAGTGTACAATATTCTGTGTACAATATGTTGGAAGTCAAGTTTAAATAAATTGGAATCAGTGACTGCCTCACTTCCTGGTTTCGGCACGCATGTTAATCCAATTTGAGTGTTTATGTGAGTGGAAGCATAGCAGCAAAAATTAGTATATTTGCATGACTAAATTTGTCTTTTGAAATTTCTAATTAGAACATTTCCACTTGCGTCTTTGTTAATCTCCTCTGCTTTTCGTTGTCAAAGTTGAGTCAGTGCCTGTTGGGCCGATCTTGCACCTGCATGCAGCATCTGGGTTTTGGTGTATCACACCTGATCTGCCACTAAACTTATTTTGAGCATTAAAACGTATGAACATAATTCATTTACTTCATGGGAAAAACATAAGACACATCAATGTGTGGGTATTACTGTATTATGTTCCCTCCAGGAAATAACTGGATGGTAGTCATGCCCCCTGATAGACTAATGTTGTAAATGAAAATTCAGTATATGGCCCAGGAGGCATAAAGAAAGTTTAAAAAACAGCCAACACATTTTTTATTCATGTGTTATCCTAAATCACTTCAAGTCTTGAACGGGCAATCCCTTGAAACACTTGATACCTCACACCAGATGCAAAACGCAGCCTGTATCAATTGAAGCTAATTTTGATTTAAAAGCGGATGGCACAATGTCAAGTAGCAAGTATTGGCTCTGCTAAAAAAATGGACCATTAGCTCTCATTTTAATGCACCACAGCCCCTTGTTCTCACATTAGTATCATTCTGCGGCAAAGACGCAGTGTTCATTCACAGTCAAGTGTTTCCATTCCAAGCTTTCTTATCTTGAGACGCTCACACATGGAGAGCTCACTCTACAATCAACCCCAGGCTTGACTCAATTGACATTTGTCATAAATTTCATCTTTGAAAGAAATGCAAATGCTAGTTTTTTTTCTACAGAAAAAAAAAAAAAAAAACTGTTCTTAGAATAGATTTTGGTAGATTTTGATGGCGAAGGATGAATGTTCACTGAATCCAGTCTACAGTTGCAGAGGAAGAATTTCACCAAAACTAAAAACAGTAGCCTGGTGTTTAAGAGATATACTTTATTGAACCCCGTGGGGTAAATTGTCCCCTGCATTTGATCCATCCTAGTTACTTAGGAGCAGCAGGCAGCCACAGTGCAGCGCCCGGGGACCAACTCCACGTCTGAGGCCAGTGCCTTGGTCAAGAGCAACTGCAGGAGCGCACCTAACATGCATGTATTTGAGTGTGGGAGGAAACCAGAGTACACGGAGTAAACCCACGCGAACATGGGGAGGCATGTAAACTCTGCACAGAAAGGCCCCAAGCCGAGATTCGAACCCACGACCTTGCTGTGAGGCGACAGTGCTAATCACTATGCCACCGTGTCCGTTATGACTTACCAACTAACCAGCTCTCGTGAATACGCATAAATAAATCCCCCAAACAGCTATGTAGGGCTTACAAACTGATTTTACAGTCTGATTTTATTACATTTATTTTAATATTGTCAACATTAGACACCATATATACATTTTTGAGTTTTATACTGAAATAGAAACATATATCATGAGGTGTGTGCTGTCAATATTATATGGCTCTGTTATTAATAAAGTTTTTTTTTTTTTTTTTAATTGCTAAAGAAACTAAACTCAAACCTGTATAATTTAATTATGTAATTATGCAATGTAATAAATAATTTTATTTACAAGACATTTTATGATGTCAATGATGTTTAGTGATACAATCAAAATAATTTCTGTCCCCTTCTGGGATTTTATTGCATTCTTTACATCCTGCGTTTGTTTGGGTCCAATTATTTTCCTCCAGAAAATCTGAATGGCACCCTTTCCCCCAAGGGAATGGCACGTTCAGCAGGGACAGCTTTCCCCGACCAAGGGAACAGTGTGCATAAAGTAATGTTTTAAATCGTTTTTTTATAGTCCCTTTTTGCATTGTTCAGACAGCTAGAAAGCAAAGAGGGAAACAGACAGAAGAGACCACAGCTGAGAAAGTGCCATGGTGGGGATCGAATCCTCGCCTGTGGGGGGGGGGGGGGATTACATATGGCTCGAGAGTCAGCTGCCCTAAGGACTGTGTCATGGCTCGCCATGCTTGTAATATTTTTACTGGATGCTGAACCCGTAATAATAACCCCGAATAACAGAACAGAAACAATAAGGCTGACATTTCATGCATGGCAGTCCACGTTTTATTTTGAACACAAGCTAAAAGAAGGCAGTAGCATCTCAATGAGCCTATTTTAGTGCTCTAGGACACACACACATACGCACGCACACACAGAGCCATATATATATATATATATATATATATATATATATATACAGACATACATATATAGTACATGCATATAGTGCTTTATAAAAAGTGTTGGGACGTTGTTAAATTTTTTGTTGTTTTGGTTCTGTATTTCATCACATTGGATTTG
Source organism: Anguilla rostrata (assembly GCF_018555375.3). NCBI lineage: Eukaryota > Metazoa > Chordata > Actinopteri > Anguilliformes > Anguillidae > Anguilla > Anguilla rostrata. The sequence goes on from NC_057934.1 coordinate 13,770,241, forward strand.
AAATAAAACAAAGAATATGAGCTTGAAGAGCAGACTGCTTCTAATTTTAGGGTGGTAGTGTCCATATTGGGTGATCTTTGTACCTAGTCCCCCCCATTTTATGGGAGGAAAATATAGGGCAAATATAGAATGATGTTTAATGTAACTCAATGACAGTGAGCAGAATTCAGTGAGAGAAATCTCAAGCACCTTTGACTTCCCTACTTATGAATGATGTGTGCAGCATTCTATTGCCCAAAAAAATATATTATGGATCATTTGTCTTTTACCATCGCTTTCACAGTCATTGCACACACACCATGTTTGCTGGTATCTTTGTTGAAATAACCCTCATCTCAATGAATATGCTTAATAAATATGCACCGTTTCATGTTTTATGTTTACCATCTGCAACAATAATTCTGTAACAATTTCAATTAAGGCATAGCTAACCTGAGTTGCCTGTGCTTTATATTTAGCAATGCACTACAAGAACATAAGAACTTGCTTTCTCTACAGAACGTCAACCAAGGACAGGCTATTCAAACGTTTAAACACTCCACAGCAACGTGGATGTGAGTTAATTACAACAATTCATTCAAGAAATAAGCATACAACCAGATATTCTCACAAATATATAGCTACACAAATATGAAGGATATCCTCAATCACCGTGACAACACCCTCCCCCACGATTGTCTCATCCTCAGCACTTTTTACACTTCCCCGGGAATAGTTGGGAAGGGATCGATGAACCTTTGGATGGTTGCCCGGTTACCCGGAGTCACTGCCAGTCAGCCCGGCAACACCTCAGCTCACAGCTCTCATTACTCCAAACCTGAAATTCCATCACCCTGAATCTGCTTTTACAACAAACATTCAAACCATGATTAACATTTTATTGATTTATAATGCTAAATTCTCTCTTTGTTTTTGCAGGAAAGCAATACATTGTCGTTGATAAAACTTCTAAATAAACTTCTGATAAAAAATCTGTTCTTTTCAGTTTTTGTTTTTCAACACCACGTACAGTTTTTTTTTTTTTTTAATTGAAACCAAAGCATATGCATTTGCAATAGGCACTGAAAGGGACATTTTTGAGTGCATTATAGAACCTGTCTGGTTTTACTCAAGAGTATTGTTGAAGTGAAGGCATGATCATAGCACTTCCAGTAATATTTTTTAGTTCAATCCATCATAGTGATTTTATTTCGGTTGAACCCATTTTAAAAAAGGCACCAAAAAAAACAAAAAAAAAAACAAAAATATACCAGTGTATGGAGATATTATTTGTATTGTGATGTTCCGAAGAAATGTTGCCCTTCCACAGATCACTCATGGTTCACTTTAAACCCTCCCATTTAGAACACAAAGCTGTTAAAACCTCGAAATACATATTTCTTTCTTCTGTGTTCTCGTGGATCAAATCACACAATCCTAATGTAACAAATGCAGTTCGAGTAAGCCTCTCTCACGGTAAGTACAAATTAATGAGCCTAAGATCAAGCAAAGGGTTCATGTGACATTATGCTTTGACTATCAAACTAGATTATGAGGGGAGATTACAGAAGAAAAACATGGCCTCATATTTGGCTCATTGCCTACTGTGCCAAAGCCTGGAGACCTGGCCGTTACTACATACGGATATAGAACGATACCCCCGGGAAACTACAGTGTGTGCTAACCTGAATCTTATCAGCCACCCCCCTCCACACACACACACACACACACACACACACACACACACAATAACTGGGACATAAGAAGCACAGCAGTGGTGCCTGTGCCTTGTTTGTCCGCGCAAAGTATTTTTTGTTGCCTGGTGACCGGAGCGATTTGACGGAATGACAGGAGCGGCAGGCCCGTCTCCTCCCGCCGCGCTCGCGCGAGCCGAGCCTCTAATGCAATCAGGGCCCGCGCCGCTTGACTCCCCTCCGCGCTGATTGACAGGATTAACGTTAACGCGCTAATTGTTTCTGAAGTCTCGCTAATATCCCTTCTGATGGGAGCGGTGCGCCGGCGTGCCGATGGGGACCTCGCCGAGGAGCGCGGAGCGATCGACCGTGTTTTCTTCTTTGTTATTTTCTCCTCTATCAGGATTCCGCCGCATAATTGCCGACGTCCCGGCGAAAGGGACGCGCTCGTACCGAACTCGACTCCGAGCCGCTGCCGCACGAGATTCAGGAACGCCAGGCGGTTTGCATTCGGAACGCGCGGGTTCACGGGGGTGACTGAACTGGGCTGGCACTTCCTCAGCAGCTCCAAGACAAAAAGCTAAGGACACAGTATACTGCTTTCCCATGCCTCTCTAAACATGGAGGAATTCACCATATAGTGCAACAGCAGCAGCATCTACATTTGTATTTCTCATTTATATATATATAGTGTAAATTCTTTCTGTATAATATCTAAAGGATACTCCCCTTCCTCCTATAGACGACGCAGTTAAGTGCAGGGGTTTTAATCAAACCAGGCTACCAAGGCTATCAGGCCTCTTCATCCAGAACACTGCTCCTTAGCTAGTTTGCAGTTTCCCACAGCACTCCTGAGATGCACTTCTCCTCACCTTTCTCAAGTGGCTTCCCATAACAGCTCTCATCAAAATCAAAACCACAGAGCTGCCAGCCACCCCACCTCCCAGCCCCCCACCCCCAGGCATTGAAAGGAATGGATTCTCCACATCCTCCAGCAATCATCAGACCATGTAAACTGACCAGACTGCTCTGTTCTTCAGCCTTGCGGCATCTACCCACTTTCCCATGTGCTGCACCTTCAAGACCCCAGGTGTTAGAGTAATGGTGGTCAGGACAATCACCGACCAACTTATCATAAACTCCACGTTCAAAGTCACTCTACAAAATGAATGCATTATTGTAAGTCATTTTCATCATATATCATGTGAACATATACAAACTACTACATTAGTATGCAACACACATTATAATGAGAGTGTCTACCCTGTCAATTCAAATTTACTGAAACTGTGTGTGAAGTGTTGGTCACTGTAGATATTGTGAAATCGCCCAGAAGAGGGTAGATGGTACCCTTTAAATCATAAATGTGAAGTGACTCTCATTATAACCCCTTCCCCATCCACTCTTATTTCAGAATTTCTCACAAGGGGCTCCAGATGATTTAACTATAATGAATCAAATGGTGAGTGAACAGTTGCACCCCACATCCTGCTCCTGTGATAAATTGGGACCCGCTGTCCCACGCAGGCTGTGCCCTAAATCAGTCAAACTTATGGGAAGGAATGGGAGCACGTATTCCTCCATCCTTCTCTGTGGCCCCCACACTTCACATATACCCGCCCACTCCTGTGGTTGATTGATTGGCCGGGGTAATTGATTAGTTGGGCACCTTGCCCATTGTGAGGCGACAGCCTCCGTGCTGGGGAGTGCCAGGAACAGAGAGACGGAGAGGCTGTCTGACATTACTCCACAAACCGCACGACAAAAGCCCCGCCTCTTGCGCCATCATAGCCTCATCTGAATACTCTGAAGCGACGTCCTTCCGCCCTTACTTCCTTTACCGTTTCACTGATCTAAAGTGTCTACGGATTGGCCAGGTGACATTTTTGCCAAATTGCTTTGTCCAGCCTGTGCTCTATAGATCATATGAAGGACAGAAGGAAGGAAGGAAGAAAGGAAGTAAGTAAGTGAAGGAAGGACAAGTCTGTATGATCATACTGGCATTTGGCATGGCCAGCCTACACACAGAGACAAAGATCCAGGGGGTCCCAGACTGCCCACTCCCAGAATCAGAAGGCAAAGGAGACACCCCACACCCTCTCCAAAGGCACAGGGAGTACAGGGGGCACTGGACCAGAGAGCATTGCCAGCCATCGCCCAGCCATGCAGCAACTGAAGACAACAGCAGCCTTTAACAGCTCAACCAATCAAAGCTCCCTCTGGCCCCCACAAAAAATCACTGGTGAATTCTGGATTTTATTCCTCTCAGTATCATGCAACACTGAGATTCATTCATGTCAGTGCTTTGAATCCAGTTCCTTTGAATGTAGTACAAGTGGTACCATTATTTTGATCAGTAAACCTAAACCTAGATGATAGGACTTATAAATTCTCCAAGCGACTGTGACAAACTGCAGCCTCCGTTGGCTTTGTGAGATCTTTACCACAGCTGTCACAAAGACAGAGCTGAATGAAGACCTACCTTACCATCACCGTTATAGCTGCAGGTTCTCATTTAGCAAGTAACAAGGTATAGCTCCTACATGTATGTACAATCAACACAATCAGAAATGTGGCATCAAGGCCAGCATCCTCATTTTAACATGGAAGCAATTTGGCAAATGTCAAGGGCTTGCGCAAAGGTCAGTGACTGAAGAGCGAGGTTTCTCCCTTCACCGTTCCTTACGGTATGAAGCCTTTTTCTCAATAGCCTCCCCCACACTTTACATTTCCTCATAGTTTGTATTCACTGCCACAAACCTTATATTCCAGTGATAGAAAACAATTTCTAGAATTTTTTAAGGTGCCCTGACTTTCAAAGTTGCCCAGACTATAATAGAGGTTTGGGTGAGTTTTTACCTGTGCACAAGTGACTATATGTGTACAGTATGTTTCTGTGTGTGTGTGAGGGGAGAGTGTATAAGCTATGTATGTGTGTATCACTGTCTCTTGCTCTCTCTTTCTCTCACACACACACACACACACACACACACACACACAAAACATCACCTAAACAGAGACCTCCAACTCTGATGGAATAGATTCCAAACTGAGCACTAAATTCAGACATGCAGGCTGATTCAGCTGAACACAATTTGAGCTTATATCTGTTCAAGCAGACAGCTGCTTCAAACCACAGCTTGCGTTGTGGAAGGAAGGTGGTAAGGAAGAAATGGCATGGCAGGCATGCATTGCTGTTGCTGTGGCAACCATGTAGCACTCTACCCCTCCACCACCTGTCTCAGTACCCTGAGAGTTGAGCGGTTCCAGCTCCGCTACTCTCTGATTGGCTGTATTTTCCAGCAAATGGAAGCGTCTCACCCACAGGGCCTGTAAGGAGCACCCTGCGGAGCATGTTCTGGTGTTCAGACCTCAGTGCACCACAGGCGAGCTTGTGAAACCTGTAGCCTGACCCACTCCCGACCCCAAAACTACAAGCACCCACAAAATACACGGTAAACACGATGATGGCAGAACATTGATTCTGCTTCAAATTATTTTTTGCAACAGACATATTGTGGAACCCTCTGTCAATCTGGGACAGAGCAGACAGGCAAATCTCTCACAGGATGTGTGCGCTACCAGCCGCTTGCTCTCCAGTCCTCCGGCTCATCTCCTCAGTTATTTTGCCGGAGGGGCAGACTTGGTGAGCAGCTGGTGGAGGCAGACTGAAGGTGCCCGACCAGAAGAGCGGCTCCTGTGTGATGATATGAGAATAATCCCGCCCACTGAGACCCTCTCCGCGCTCCGGCCTTGCGCGGCTTGCCAGACCGCGGGGTGCATCCCCTACAATGAAACCCTGGGCTTTGGCTGGATTACCAGCAGCTATACTGCCTCCAAGTATACTACATGCATCGGTAAGCAACAGCACAAACTGGGATCACACGCTTATGGGTGCACGTCCCAACTGCACGAACGGAAACACACAGCGCACAGGCGCACGACGACCGGCGAACAGCGTCCCCTTAAAAAACTCGAGTCTCTTCATCGGCCTTTTCCCATCGGAGTCGCACAAAAACCCCCAATAACTGCAGTTTATCCTCCCGCCGAAATGAAAGCACTCACCGCAGCGCTGCGCTGCGCTGCGCTTCCGCGCGCGATAGAGAGCGAGGGGGGGGGAAATATCTCAGTCTGCCAGCACACCCTGGCTTTGAGTAAAGTATTAGATTTATGGCTTCCAGCCACACAAACCACGATAACCTCATCACCGCACCCGATAACAGCCTGGCCCCGGAGCCTAAAGTTAGTTTAGAGGTGACTCTTCCCCCTAATCACAGATAGCCGAGACCTATCTAAATACACAAATATGACCCAGGAGGGGCATCCAACCTTTTAAAAGCTCCAGCTATCGCTTTCTTCCCCCCTATTTATTTCCCTACTTATTCCCTGCTGTTTTTCTGCAGAATATTGGCCCGGATGCACTCCCTCCCTACTTAGGTGATAACCAAAGTGTGAGCTACATAACTATGCATGCACCATTTTCTCTTTGGCCACGTAGTGAGGTTTGGCCAAATTTATTCCAATGATACATCTTATTTCAATTTGTCAGAGAGCCCAAACTAATTAAATACACTGACAGGACTGAAATGATCATAAAATATTTATGGATTGAGAATATGATGGAATGACTGCTGAGAAACAACAAAACGCTCACACAAAATAAATAAATGATGGAAAACAATAAATCGATTGACTAAAACGAGTAAATGATATTTAACGCTCTAGTGTTGTCTGTGCCCGTCTGTGCTCCTCTGTTTCCCTACTGGTGGGGTTGTCTGTTCTTTTCTGGGAGGTTTGCTTGAGCAGTATCAGCAGTGGTCAACAGGAGTGTGACATTCATTACTGGATTACTAAAAGGCTAAGCGATTATAAAATCACGTTTGCAACTCAAAGATGTCTCTTTTCTCCTCGCCACCATGCAACTGGGTGGCTATGGCCATGCAGTCTGTGGCTTTTGTTTGACGTCTTCTTTTTAGCGCAACACCTGTTTACTGTTCATCACATTTAACATTTCATTTGTAGCATTTATGTTGGAGGTTGTTTATTTTTGATATGATTATAATTATTTATGATCTAATAAACTGTTGTTCGTACCTCCCACTCGTGTTGTCTCTCCACATTGTACTGATTGTGGCTGAGCAATCATCACAGATAGCACAAGCTGGTCACCAGAGGCTCAAAATTGTCACTACAAGTAATGGATTTGTTTGTGTTATGGGTGAGTGACAGCCACGGGCTACGGGCAGGCAGTTTGTCAGTTACAATAAGAAGTTACAAATAAAAATGTCAGGAAGTTATTCCTGGACAGCATACACGGCTAGAATGATAGATATTGACCTAATACAGTCACAGCAACTTTAATAATGTAATGTCAGTACTGATGCATTCAATACTTAATGGATTAAATGGGGAAGTCAGTCTCGGTTCCTATTGAGTATTCAAAGTGCTTGTGAGTTGGTCTGAGTTCCAGGTCTTGAGCACATAGACTTCTGGTTTATGCGAGACCTCATAACAAGGTTAATTTCAGACAGGGATTAATTTTTCTGTGCGCTCCTCTCTCCATTTGGGTCCGTGCCACAAGGATGGTATGATTGGGAAAATGTGATTGAAAAAATCCCTTTCCCCAACACATCTGTCAAACGAACTTGCTCGATACAATTTGTTGTTGGCAGGCCAGGCCAGCTCCGTCCCTGAAACCAGGCAAGCTGTAAGTTATGCTTGTGAAGACAAAGCCTATGAAAGATACGGGCGCTCTTTGAAAATGTGTCTTTCCAAGTTTTCACTATCAGAATGAAGCATTAGTTTTATTGGGTCTATACGGTGAAAATCAATGGAGACACAGAACCCCACGCGGTTGCCAGGTGATCTCAGTGTCACTCGCACGTGATTCATCCATTGGTCCACAGCAGTCACTCAAACATGGATGGATCGCCACTTTTACTTTGCTAATGGGTTTGTGGATCAATTCGCATATTCCCTAATATTGACCTCCAGTTGCCATCATATCTAGATTGGCATGTGAAATTATGACTTTCGGTGTGATGGATGCCTGTGTGTGTCTCCAAAAGCCTCCCTACAGCTGTATGCAAACAAAGTATGTCGTTCGCAGTCTCATTCGAAATATAAACAAATGAAATGTAATTCTTCGACAAATTAATAAAATTCATTTGTCATCTTGAAATACTGCGGTTTTGTTTCTTTCAATATTAAATGCTGAACATTCCCTCAGAAAAATTATCTCCGTTAGCAGGGCTTCTCATCTCGGATGCCCTCTGAAAAATGAACAATTATATTATTTTGGTTGGAGCCTTCATACAGCGATACAGCTCTGTGATTTAAACCCGGGCTACAATTTGTGGCAAACTGAAGAAATTCAACAGTAATTTCTTTGTGGAATGCAGCACCGCTGCATCCGTATCACATGCTCATGGTTAATAATGAATTAAACAAATTTCAGGACTGTGCCTCACGTTTCTGTTGGCTGCAATAATTTTAATTTTAAAAGCCTCTCAATGTTATCCATGGCAACCAGGTCAGAATTTCAACACATCACTATTAACCTACCTTTCTTATAGTATGCCATTATTTGGTGAAGTGCCCTTGCAGAGCAGGATCCCTTTGTTACAGGAGGTGATTAATAACATTTCTTTCTAATGTTATTCGAGGGTAAGGTTCACGCTCAATACTTAGGCTGTGTTTCAATCGCAAAGCAGCATGAAACTGTGAATAATGTGAAGACCGTTTTATAACAGAGTCTTCAGCCTATTCAAGGCATGTCCCAAAGAGAAGTCATAAAATATTGTGTAAAATATGATTGGGCAGCGACACCGGAGGCAATGGTCGAGGGGTTTGTTTACAAGTGTTGTGGAACAACAATTTAATGTAGTTAAGCCTAAAAATCATTCTCCAACTTCGTGCTATGAATCCAAGTTGGATAACAAGCGAGTAAATGTTCTTTTTTCATAATGTTCCATTAAGAGACCAGTTAAAAGACAGATTCAGCTCTGTGAAGGTTAAAGAAAGAACTCTGAATTCTGGTACTGTTAATTAGCCTATATTGACAGACACACATCAGTGAAGTGTACAGTATATGATGATGGACACAGCCCGGCCTAAACCAGATCAACTCCTCCTCAATAAAATGCTTTCAGCTCCAGGGTGTAAAAGGAAATGATACTCTTCATTAAAATAAAAACAGTGAATGCATTTACATCTTTTATGGTCTGGCTCCACATCGGATTGCGGCGGCCTCACTCCATCATGAGCTCAAGTCTTTAAATAGCACAGCCCCGCAGACACACTACCAAATAACTTGGGAAAAAATAGTTTATAATATTATATATTATTGTAATATTACGTATTACTATATAAGTCACTGAACCCCAAGCAAATTGATGGTTTAACGCCCGTGATGTTTGATATTTGAATAGAGTATCTTTGTTATTTAGGACAGGGAAACAAAAACAGTTCAACTCGAAGTGCTAGAGGTTGTAAAAAATCTGAATGGAGCTGGTGAGAAGATGGACAGGCTGACACATTGCAATGAGAATCTGCTGGAGCAGATTCGGTGAATAGATTAGCAGACGGGATAGAGAGATACTTTGAACAGACCCTGAAAGGAGAGACCCAGGCAGGCAGACAGACAGACAGACAGGGACAGACATGAAAGGGCTACAGACAGAAACTCACAGGGCAATGCACCTGTGTGACACAAACTGTCAGCAAAATTCACCTGTGTGACACTTCCACCCCATCCATTATCTCTGTAAAACCACTCACCGCAGATTCATTTTATATTCAGCACTCCACTGTTTATTGGAGAGCAATCGGGCTATATACCGGATACTTGAAACACGAAGCACGCGCAGGAAATAATCATAAATAAATGGAAAGGAAAATAATAAAAGTCAAAATGGAGGCAAGCCATCTGTGCCCCACACAACTGTCAGCCTGGCACTCAGTCTTTTTTGGCTCCGGCTGATTCTGCAGTCCAGATGGGCGAGAGCTAAGGGGAAAGCTGATCACCCACCGCCAGCCCCCACGCCCCCCCCCCGCCCCCCCCACCCGAGGGTTGATAGGAGCGGGCGAAGGTGATGGCGACACTTTAGCTTTGAAACGGGCCGAAACGGGTCACGGCGAATCAGCCAGAGGGTAAACGTGCAGCTGTTATCGCTCAGCGCAGGGCAGGGCAGCGGAGAAGCGGATTACATAGACTTCTGTGGATTTCACACGGGCGAGTGGAGCTATGCGCTCTGGGTTTCCTCTCTCACTCACCCCCCACCCCCCCATCTGGCCTAACCAGGCCCACCAACCCCGCAGGCCACCGAGAACTACGGAGAGCAGCCTCTGCAAGCAGATATGAGCTCAGAGGGTCAAAGGGCGCGACCTCTACGCCAGAGGCGTGCCCAGATGCACACCGCCGTTCTGCAGGAGGTGAGCAGCGAGAGCCGAAGACCACGGCCCTTATACCGGAAACCAGCCAAGAGTCAGGGAGACCGGACGCTGCAGTAGGGACCAGCTCTGAGTTCCAGGGAGAAAAGGTCTCCAAAAAGGGTCAGGGAAGCAGGGAGCTTTGCCTTTCAAGTAGAGACATTCGGGAGAAACCGTTAGGGCTAAAACCGGACAGAACTGGACATGAGATCAAAGTCCAGGAAGAGGAAAGGACACAGCAGAGACCAGACAGAATAATCAGGAAGTGTAACTTCTAAAATGGACACATTCTAGAGTTAAAGCTGTGAAGCCCTTAAAGTAGAGATCGGGCTCTGCATGGTAGAGGCTGCGGTTGCTTTTAGCGGTACTGATTACCACCCTCTGAAGCCATTATAGCAGCTGAAGTCAAAGCTAAAGTACTCTCTCCTAGTGGTGAAGAAAAAAAGTGTGGAGAAAAATAATTCAGACGTCTGGATACAATCAATGTCCAAAATGTGGGACACTTTAGTATTATCCTCTCCGAACTGTGACAATCTATGCAGTACTCTGAAAGAAACAAAAAGTTTTCTTACCAGCACAGAAAGGTAAAAAATTAGTGGTTTTTAAAACCAATTCTTTAGCAGAATAAAAGCGTTAACAACTGAGATAACAATGAAAACTGCCTAGCCATTCCAGTTCAGCTAAATATAATGAAACTATACGTGCAAACTTGAGGAGCACACAAGAAGAGCGAAAACATACAAAATTGGTTTTCCAGCCCCAAGTTCACTTTAATATATTTCAAATTAGTTTATTGCAAAAAAACTGGTTTCACTGTCCTGCTGTTGAAATGATACAAGCGGCTGAAATGTAACAAGCTCTTGGAAACGAGGTTTGAAAAATTGCACGTTATTACAAAAGAAATATAACAGTCTGAGCTGCAGTACAGAATCGAAAGTGCAGAACGTATTTTTAGTTATTAGGGGGAAAATGGTTCATTACATATTTTCCCCCATATCTAGTTATATCACGTCAATGTAGTGTCCCGCAGGTTGTACTTTCTGTTCAGGACATATCTTTGAAAACACTAATATTCAATATAACCAACGCTGAAAAATATCTTCAGTACCTGACATGAATAAATATGCGCTATTTCGATAATACATGGGGTGCGCTAATATTTGACTCTGATTTGAACTATTTTTCAGCGAGATCCTAACACAGGGCCCATATAGTCTCTGTAAAAGAGTGGAGATGACATTTCCTTCATCTTTAAGCAGTTCAGTTGACTGTTCTTCGCTGTGAAGGCAGAGAAAGGCCTTATTCTCTCTCGGTTGGCTTAATCAATTCCCTACAGCCACAGACGTAAATATGTAATGTCTCTTCAATAATGCATGGAGCCACTTCCTCCGCTCGGAGAGCTGTGTAAAGAACAGCCTGCAGACTCGAGCAGACACCCAGCCACAGACGAATAAACTGGGCGGGTGGCCGTTTTTTTTGTTGTTGTGTTTTTTTTTTTTTTTTCCCAAATTAAGCGCCACGCGGAACGCGCCCCGCCCGATCAAAAGCGCTGAAGGCTCCGGGGGACCACCGAAGCGGCATCGCGATCAGAGGGGTACCTGGGTGCACGTGGCACGCCGCCCGTCCGGCCGCACGCGAGACGAAGGCGGCGATCGGCTCGCGTGGTAAACATGCTGCGGGTAATACCATCCGTCTTCACGAACGCGCAGCGCTGTGGCACCCGCTGCAGATTAATGCAGATGCATTCATGATATGCGTACGTCTGCTTACAGCAATAACTGTTCACAATATGGGGTCATCCTGGAGCGACGCATGACACGCAGATCATTAGTTAACTGTGCACACTGACCCCGAGAAAGCCACTAATTAAATTCTGTCAATCTTGTCCTTAGTAATGGCGCCTTCTGTTCCCTTTATGAACTTCCTTCTGAAAGACTGACTTCACACACACGCAATTCTCTATATATGACCCTTCGATACACTTAGCCCTTATTACCTTAAAATATGACTTCATTAATATTGCAGGCATTAAAATTTCAGGGCAGAGCAGTTAGATATTGGTTTAGAAATTCTACCATTGTTCCCTTGCAACAACATAAACATTGTTCAGGTGCATATGCACCTGTACTGCCTAAACAGATGCGCATTCAACCGTCCTAGATTGCCTATCACGACCATAAATAATAATGCCAAAGGTAAATAACCACACTTAACACTGTTTCTGGTTGGATATGATCTATCATTACAGGGGCTATAATGAATAGCATGTTCACCAGAGTGATTAATCAACTAGTGTATTTGTCAGAGTAAGCATTTTTATCATGTAAATTCAAATTATAAGCATTCCGTGTAGTGATTTGGTCCCCCCATTTTCCACATTTAGTTGAGAGTCAGAGTTTGTTCTTCATCGAAAAAGGCCCAACTAGAAATCAGTTAATCGCATGTATAACATAAAACAAAAACATTTTTTGTACTACTGAGCTCCAATTCAGCGATGCAGAAGATGCAGTAAGCATTGTGTGTACAACTGCCCGGGTAGCAGATGGATAGATGTGTGCTCAAGCTACCAGCATAAATAAATAATATTGCAAGCAAGCTGAATGATAAAGACATTTTCTTTGCTCACAGTTTCAAATTTAGATAAAAATAGGCACGTTTGAGCGAGAAAATATGCAGGAATCTATAGTATGTGTTGCTGTGTTCAAAACTGAAACATTTAATAGGTGTGATGCACTGAAAAAAAAAATTGACTGACAGATCTAATTATTTAATCAAGCTGGAAAAAATGCAACACAACAGACTGGCCCTCTGTTGGGACAGATTAGGTTTAAGGCTGTGTTCACTTTCTTTTTTCACTGTTCTTGTTGGTAGAGTTTACCGAAGTCTGTTGAAACAATAGGTGCATTTTTGACACTGTGCTTCTTTTTTTGTCTCCAGTTTTGATCGATGCTTTGTATTGTTACCAATCCAAAGAGCTTGCTGAATCACAGCACTTTACCATGTTTTTTATTCATTTTTTCAATGTCTACAGCATCACTTTGGTTTCCTCCTTCTGAAAATGGAACACAAAAGAACGGAACTCTCACGGTCCCTGGTTCCTCAGCGTGTTGAATCCTGGTGCGTGCATTTAAATTTGTGCCTGCTCGCTGAGGTTTAGCTGTGCTCCACACCTCCCGGGCCCGTCCCGGGCGCGCGTCGATACTATTGACCCGCGCACTTCATTGACCCCCTCGGCCATCTGGCACGGGCAGGGCTTCCTTGGCGGAACCGGGGGCCGTTTCCAGCGGCATCACCCGGGAAGGCCGCTGAGCTCCAAATCACAGAGTCCGGGTGACACCGCATGACGACCGTAGCACTGCTCTCCACAAGGAGCGACCAGGTTTTTCCTCTCCTTTAGTTACCACACCGCTGCTAAGCATACACAAAAGCCACCACACAATGCTTTCACACTGTCCCTTCACACACACACAAAAAATAAAAACATTAAGCACAGGCGCGCAAATGAGAAAATATTTAAAGAACATCAATAGTTGGGAATTTTAGTCAATGCTCAAATAGTATTGAGATTGCAGACGCCACAGACCATGACAGAACACAGCTTTCCAAGAAGGATATTTAATTCATTTTTCCAGCTTTCAGTTTCATTATTTATTTTTATTTATTTTGGTCGATAATTACTTCGCAATACAGTTAAAACTGCTATTACCTGAAGCAAACCATAAAGCTTTCAAGATGAAGATTTGCACACCGCCTCTCATTGATTTTTCAATGGATACAGGTGAGCAAGTTTCAACCTGCCATTACAAAGCATCCTGCAGAGTAGGCCAATTTCCAACAAAGGATTTGCAGCCACATTTTCAATCGCCCTAAAGATCATTCACGATGAAGGGTGTGATGTAATATACAGTAGGTACACTATAAAATATTAATCAGGTGAACGTACGCTAATTGGTATGCGCACGACGCCATTGCAGATACAGCCCACCATTCATCAGCGAGTGCAACTCCTGCATGGAGGCTAGAAGCGCTAACTAATCTAATATAATAAATCCTATTGGTGTAGAATGAGGAATAATTAATTGTTCATGGAGGCAGCCTGGTGGGCTCTGGAGTCCTGTTCAATGAATTACGCCCCGAGTGCGCTTTCATGCTCGCGGCCTGGTTTTGGCGGATTGGACAAATCTCCGGGACAAGGGGTCCCGGCCCTCCGACCCCCCCCTCTTTCTCCTCCGTGTCTGCCTGTCCATTTCACCCCCACATCCCTTCCTTTGTGGTCCCTCCCAGTCCCCCCTCCCACCCCCCGCCCCCCCCTTTGGGCCGATGTGGTCACATTTGCTTCATTTACGTCTCCCGAGTTCCCCCCCGCGGGGGAAGGGCCTCGGCTGATTAATAGAGCCAGGCTTTCTGTTCCGGGAGATAAGTTTTGCTCGCCGCCTGTGTAAATGTTTGGACAGGCCCCCCTCGCGATATGATGGAGTGTTAGCGAGCCTCGGGTCAGAACGGGCTGGCTTAGCGGGCCCCGCAGATAAGAGAGGAGCACGGGGGCCCGGCGGTAGGACCGGTCCGAGGGGAGCGGCGGGGCCCCTCGGCCAGAGGCCTCCGCTCGCAGGCGGTAATGGGAAAACGCGTGCTTTTACTGATGCGTCTGCCAAGCCGGCACAGCGGGAATCCCGTAGTGAAAGAACATGACATTTTTTCAGCTCGTATAAACTACTGTTAAAAAAAAAACTGGAAAAAAAACCTCAAGGCAGCTGTGGTGTAATCAAAAAAAGACTTTTTCTTCATATATCCAGTTCCATTCATTTGGTTAATTTATTTGTTTTTACTTCATCTACTCCAGTGCAGTTCGTTATAATTCCAAGGTACGTGTTGTCAGTTAATTAACAGACCTGTTTTTTTTTTTTTTTGTCAGTGGGTTTTTCTTTTTTCTTTTCTTTTTTTTTTTGGGAACACCGCAAAAGCACATTTCTAATCTGAAGCGAGCGGCAAAACAAATTGTTCTGTCAAACCAAAACCGCTGTGTCTCAAGAGCTGGAGAGACACGCTCAAACGCACCCGAATTTACTTCCGTGGTCTTTATCAATACGGAACGCATTTGCAATTTTAATACTCATCATGGAACCTAATTGAATTGAGAATTTAAAAAATAAACAAATTTAAAACTGCAAATTGATTATCAGAGCCGTCTGATCAATTGGCGAGAAAATGGGGCAGGCAAACACGGCTGGCGGCTGTTCTCCAAGCAGACTTGGGAACAGCACTTCAGATGAAGTGGTGTAATTGCAAAAGCCTATATTGATGATGCACATGGGTGGGAAAATCTATAACCTTAATATGTTTAATAAACTGCCTGTTGTAAAAAATAAATAAATAAATAATAATAAAGTCAGAACATGGCAGTCTTCTTCTGGGTGGTTCTGTGAATGTTCTGCCAAGCCTCATATTTGCGCACGAAGTAAAAACAGCTTCATTCACAACCTCTCTGGTTTCCGTGGTAATTACAAATCAGCTGAAATTAAGCAGAGGAAACACAGGGGATCATCCTGCACGCCCCCCCCCCCCCCCCACCACACCACATACTGACTCCCAGCTGGGAAAGTGGGTAAGAGAGGGGGTGTCACTACACACTGGGGGGGGGATTGGTTTACCAGTCAGAGCTAATTGGGAAGGGCAGAACATGGGCATTAATGGAAAAATCAAATCAGCCCCCCAAGGCCAGAGGCATTCGGTTCCCCCCCCCCGGTCCCAGCAAGAAGGAAACGAGGCTTCGCCGTGGTCTGAAAATTAAATCCACATATCAACCAGGTCTCTGTAATCCTCTCTGCCAGAAACTGCTGCAAATTCATAGTTGACATTTTGCGCTTGTGTACATGTTCAGTGTAGCTCAGGGTTTTATGTTTATCTGAGTGTCTCAAATGCATGACTCATTGCAGTATCAGTCATGTTACACCACAAATGACTTGCATCCCAAAACGATGAGCGTGGGCATCATGACATTGATGCTTCAGACCACTCTACTACCAGACTCAATGCCTGAGCCAACAACAAAATAAATCCACCTAACTGCTCTACAAACTAAACTCCACGCCTGAACGTAGGGCAGCATAAATCTACCTGATTACTCTACAACCACGCTGAAAGCCTGAACATGCAACAGCAGAACTCCCTCTCAGCCACGCCTAAATTAGCCAGAGCTAAAGCTGAAGGGACAAACAATGACTAACAGACACATCTTATTAGGATGTCACAAAATCAGAGCAAAAAAAAGAACAAAAAAAAAAAGAACATATTGCAACCTCTTTTTTGGTTTATGTCCACCACAACTAAAAAAATAAATAAAACATGCTCTTAGTGATAAAATGAAGGGATGGGATTACAACTCTTGTCAAATTCCACAAATGCAGCCAGGTCCACCAGCACTCATTGTGAGCACTCTGCGAAGTGGGAGGCCAGCAGCTGTGCCCATCCCCTCGCCCCCACCCCCGCCTCACCGCGGTGTACGCGGGGGGGCCCGGCATCAGGCGCGGCGGAGCCGCCGCACGTCCTCTCCCACCCCCCCTCGCCTGCGAATGAGCTCCTGCGCCCGCCGTCATCGCCGCGGGTGACGTGAGCGGGGGCGGCGGCGGCGCGCCGAGTTTATTTTCGCCTCCGTGGCGGTCGGCGCCTGGCGGACGGGCCAGCTGATGCGCCGCGGCGGGTGGGACGGCGCTCCGGCCTCGCTGACCCTGGTCCGTGCGCTCGGAGGGCCACCTTATGGACTTCCCACAGTCCCCCTGGTGCTTCCCTGCAGTCTGCTATAAGGCTATACTTAAAGTTGTGGACTCAGTGGCGGTACAGTGGTGATGCACAGCAATAAGACCGGAGCCAGAGGGATTGCCCTCTCTGCCTCTGTGGTAAAGCACAATGGTCCGACAGGCATCAGTCTACGCAGATCTGTGTCACTATTCTTCCGTAGGCTGATTGGAAAAGTGTTTTCCCATTATACATATACATACAGCACCCATTATACATATAGCACTGTTAATAATTCCCAAAAAAACCAAAACTGCTTGCCTGCCAGTGTCCCCTCTGATTGGTTTTCCACCACACAGTGTGTTACAATGGCTTCAACACACACCATACCGAAAAGGTGTGGGTTATAACACTGAGGGTTATGGCCATACTGTAAATGCATTAGGGGAGTTTTTTTTTTCTGTCCATGTGTGAGACATTAAAAAGGGGTTTTAATGCAGTCAGACCATGTTTCCACAGGTACATTCATTTGCATTCAAATCGTTTGAAATTTGCATCCGGCTGCTACACCTAGTAAAACAAGGAGGGACAGCTTCAAAGTTCCATGACTCGGGCAGTGCTGACCTTAATTCCCAGACACTCAGAGTGAAAATTAAACCGGAGTCATGTTGTAAGGGGATTAGTGTGGGATTGGCTGGCAGGAGATTATATTGTACATTATCTGAGGGGATAAGGACATATTTTCAAAGTGCTTAATTTGCTGTGTTTCGCATACGGCAACACATCGCAAATCCCCCAATTACTATGCGCAGTGCCTGGGCAGGGAACGGTGCACAGTGCCTGGTGGATATCAGTGGCCTCCCTTACTACAAAGTACCATGAAGTAGATTCCCCTGAATCATGCCATTTTATTCAGATATAGACCCGCCAGGAGTGACCAGTCCTAACGAAGCGAGGAGATTCAGAGGGGTGAAATCCATCTGTTTCACACGCCTCCCGTACGTGTCAAATTTCAATTGAGCTTAATTTGACACAATGGTCTTATGAACTTTGCGTGAATGGATTTTACACTAACAATTAATAGCAATGATGGCGGATGGAGATGTGATCAACCTTTGCTTCGCTTCAGGTGACACACAGAGGGATGTCCTCATGTGACACTGTTCAGTTACTTAATGTGAGATGTCACAATGTGTTCTTCTGAGTTGATGAAATGGAACGTCTCAAACGTCAGTGAGGTAAAAGGGGGAAATTTCCACTCAGTCTGCTAAATCCAAGCGAAGAACCATAACAGCTGTCTACTCCGTATATTTTCGACATCACTCAGTGTGCTCTCAATTATGGGATGTTTATTAAATGCTGTATATTATGCACACACCTTCTCAGTTCTGGTTTGCAAAAGAAAAAAAAAAGTCACAGTTTTTGTTTTAAGTCCCCCCCCCCTCCACCCCACCCCCAAATTCACACTATGAGTATGAGTTACAGTGATAATCTAACACAGAAAACGTGCAGTCGGGAATGCAATAACAAGTGCCTACAACAGCAAGATAACAAATAAAACATGTATGCCACAGCCTGTTTTGACAGACAGGGAGTTCAGAAGCTTGTCACAAAACGCATTAGTAGTCGTTTACAGCGTATTACACAGCTTCCACCCCAGAGTAATGCAATGCCATTAAAGGGTGCAATGCTTTTCCGTTTCTCCTGGGCTAAAGTAATGGGATTCTCCCCATTGCCTCTTTTTAAAGGGCAAGGGGATTGCTATTTTAATTAGGGAGGAAGGAAAGGCCAGGTTTCCATAATCCCACATTTGAATTCTTCTTTGTGCAAACTAGGCCCAGAGTCCTCTCACCTCCTCCCCCCAAAAAAAAAAGAATACAGTAGTTTGCTAACTATATTTCTGCATTTTAGTCTCTCTGCTATCTATGGAAGCGGTTGTCACTTTTCGCTTGTAGTGACAGCCTTGTAACGAGGCACCACACCATACAAAACGCGACACAGGTCAGATCAGTCACTCATTATGGACGCACAAGGACCCCAATTTAGACTGACGCAGCGCAACACACACCAAGGCTAACATTACCACATCACGCATCAGTCTGTGATAAACCTACATACGTAGTATGTCTTCCCCCAAAGCATTACATAGGCACAGCTGCCCACTGAACTACAGTATAAACCCCATTCCACTGCACAAGATCTGAGTCTGGTATACAGGGCAAATAATTAGCCCATTAAATAAATATATAAATAAATGAAGCTGTATGTATGGTCAGAGTGATTCATCTCCGTGGATATTCGATCCACAAGAAATACACAGCGGTGATCTGTGCCACTATCAGCCTTTAACCCTGCTGGATATCTCTTACCCCCGAGGATGTAACAGACTCATGTGACTTATAATATTTGTCCAGCTAATCATAGCGTCACACTGTACAGGCAAACGAATAAATCTCACTGGAAGAAAAAAGAAAAAAGAAAAAAAAAAAAACACACTCACAACTCCTCGACATGGAATCAATGGCATCAGCTCCAAGGCTGTCCCCTCCACCACCCACCAGCCCACCCCCAGCCTTAGAACCCCCCCCCCCCCCCCAAATGAACAGGAACACTGCCGCGCTTAAGTTAATCATTCAGAAATAATTAAATTCAATAAAGCAGAACAGATTAAATAAAAGAACAACTAGTGCTAATAACACTGGCTGTCTCCGTTTTCCCTTCAAGCAAGGGGAAGGGCAGGGGGTGGGATTGATGAAACAATATGACCTGTGCTGGCTGTGCCCCGCGCAAGCCTTTCATCATTTATTTCTGCTGAAGTGTTTCACCGAGAAGGAATAAGTCCACAGGCCTTCCTGTGTATGTTCCAAAAGATAGAGAAGATCCTGAAAGATTGCAGACAATGCACAATCTCTAACACACACACGCACGCACACACACACTCACACACAAGTACGCACACACACACACACAAAATGTGTTGACAAACATACATTATACACACAGATATGCTCAGAGAGACATACTCTTGCCAGATTGATCGATTGCTAATGCCTGATTCACTGCTGGAGCAGTAGTTTGCCATCTGTGTTTTGCCAGTTGCAAATTAGTGTTGGTTGAGGGTTTTGAGTCTCCAGTCTCCAATCTACAAGATGGAAAGATGGATTTACTTTTACTGCCGATGAAGGCACAGAGAAGAAATCCACTTTTTTGCACAGGATATATTAAGAATAGAATGTTGTTAGCAACCAAACTGGTGTTTTGCCTGCCTAAGAGCAAATAATATTGGAAACAGAAAGATTAAGAGACCCATTGTAAGTTATCAATCTGCACAGCCCATTTGGCAAGATAGCTAAAAACACAAAGGGTTTACTCAATACTTCCATGTTCTGCTTCTAGTTATGCAGCATATTGTCTTGGAATAACCAAAAATAAATAAATAAACACCTCAAAGAAAGTTAACTATTGGGATACATATGTGGCAGTGAGCGGATTGCAGAATGGGTGCATTTCTGGTTGGAGATGCATGACTCTGTCCTCATCGTCATCTTGTTGTTTTTGGCTGGTTATTTAATGTTATATCCAGGAAGAGTGAGATTATATTTAACATCTTTATTTAAACAGGGTAGAACAATGAGAACCAAGTTCACATTTACATGTTTGCCCTGTGAACAAAACATAGCAGTAAATATGACAGGGTATCAAAAATAAAAACTAGGTGTTAAATACAAAAAATATGTACAACTACGTGCAGTTTGATACTGCTAGTGCAGTGTATTAATACAAGGTGAAGTCAATTACCGGGGAAAAAAAGGATATCACTGGTGCTGGAAATTATGGGATAGTTAGCTCAACATAAATTGTAAGACTCATGATATTATATGTGCTTTCATTCTCTAAAAAGCTTTCAATAAATTACTTTAAGCAACGTATTATTAAACTGAAATCAATAGGAATAAAAAAGGTTAAGTGGTTTCATGAAAAGTGGAGTCGATCAGGGATTTATGAAGGGACATCTGCTCTTTGTCTCTATATAAGTTACAGTATCATGATAGGGAGATTAGTTGAAAATTAGCTACAACGACTCAGGTGAAGGAAATAGTTTCTAGGTTATTACAAAAATACTTCAAGAACCACTATATAGAATCCAGAATTGGGTGGGAAAATTACATTTAACAGCACTAACAATGAGGTTCTACGTGTAGGCAATAATTTATCACACAATTTAGTATTATTTTTAGACATTCTAGTGTGTGTGCAATAATTGACCCTTGTCTGTCTGGACCAGGACCATATTGTTAAGGAGAAAGAAAAAAAAAAAAAAACAAATAGGCTAGGATACAGAACAAGTTGCACACAAATCAAAGGATAATGGGTATTATTACAAAGGTATTGGAAAGATTATATATAAAGGAAATTAGATGTTGTTAGAAGCCTGTTCCAGACCATTGAGTAATGTGTCCAGTTTTGGCCACTAAACCTAAGGAGGACATAGAGTCTATTAAAAAGATCAGAAGGACAGCCAGACTTGGTTCTTGGTATCAAACTTTGGCATGCTTTCGCTTCAGTCTAAGAGTTAAAGGAGACTCAAGGAGACTCATGGGAGACTCCAGGGATTTAGGTTTTTAAAAATGTATAGGACATGAGTAAAGCGTTCAGTCAGCAGAAGATCAGTCAGAAAGTTAGTTTAAAAAGTAAAGTGAGGAAGCATCTTGTGACACGCATAGTTATTAATGCAAGCAATCCCTTCCTAGGACCCATAACGGAAGCACAGACTCTTGAAGCATTCAAGACCACGCTTGAAATTGTGGTAGACGCACTGTAGGCAAAACTATGAATTCAGATGAGGGCCTTTTCTCATCGTTTACCTGGTTCATGCATCTTACAAGCGTGCACATACACACAAACACACGCATAGAATCTTGACACACACACACACACACAAACACTCACAGGCGACGGCCAGGCCCACGGGAAAAGCGCCGACGAAGCAAAGCCGGGAATTCTCAAATGGGAAAACTCCTCGGAAGCAAGGGGGAAGGCTTAGGAAACGGGAAGTTCGCTCGTCGCCGCGGATCTCGTGACAGAGATGAATCTCCCCCGTAAACACATGTGGCGTTCCCGCCGCGCGCTCCTCTAATCGGGGCTGAAAGGGGGGGGCGGGGGGACGCTTTAAACGCCATCGGCTGGGGACCGGCGGCGCCCGTTTAAGAGACACTTGGCAATCTCAGCGAGAGATTTGAATTCAATTAGCCCCAAGCCCCCTCTTTCGGGGGGGCCCTCACCCCCAGCCTGACCAGCATGAGTAGGTGATAAATGGGTTGGAGAGCTAGTAGGGAGCAGGGGCAGGGCACACTCAGGCACGTCTTCCATCTTCTGTGGAACTCTCCCACAGTGCTGACAAGGGCTGTGCATGATATTGTGTCCCTCACTCTCCCACTTCGTGTCTGCCTCTCTCGCCCAGAGTTTCCACCCAGCTGACAAGAAGCTGATATCCCAAGATGAATTGTTTGTACAGAACTGAATACGCACTTTTTCTGTGTCTCCAGAAATACGTACAAGAACCGCAGAAATGACGTGGCCTTATCTACCAAACCACAGTCCATCAAGTGATTTAACAGTGGTGGCTGTGCATATGCCCTCTAGTGTATGTAAAAATATGCTGTATATTAACCTCTGTTTTGCCCAGATTGTTCATTAACACACATTAGAACAATACAAATATACGAGTAATAACCAGATAAGCTTTTAGGCTTCTGAAACTCCTCTTTCAATTAGAGGCCCAAGCCTATTTTAATATTATGCAACTACAGGGTTGTCATTTACATTTGAGTGAGTGGCTGTGTAGGTAGGTAGGCATTTGTGTGTGTGTGTGCGTGTGCTCTTGTGGCTGTGTCAATGTGTGGTTTTCGTCTTTGCGATATTTGTACAGATAACTGTATTTGTTCAGTAATCAACTCTCTTGTACATGCAGCACAAAAGCACTTTCCTCCAGTCAGTTTGTAAGAGTCACTGTGTGCAAGAGAGAGAGAGAGACTTCACTTACGTATTCCGCTTTTACCAGATCAAAGCCCCGCCCAACTTTCAAAACCTATTCTTTGATGACAAAGCTCAATCCCGGGGTTCACATCTTTGTGACGCTGAACACTGCCGACAGCGCTGTCAACTCTCACTGCCGCGTGTTACGTTGTTGGGGGGGGGGGGGGCGGTATTGGCGGGGGGGGGAGGGGGGCAGATGCGCACAGAGAGACGGAGCGAAAATCCGAGGCGAGGCAGAATCCAGAGTGCAGGAACAAATGTGTTTTTTTTTTTCTTCCTTTTTTTGGGGGGGGGGCTGATGTGTCTCTCTGAGCCGTTAATGGGCTTCGCTACAGCGTGCTGCCACCCGCTTTTTTTTTTTTTTTTTACCGCCAGCGTTTGAGTGACACGTTCGGCGGGGCGCCGTCATCGCCGGCTCGTCCCGTCGTCCACGTCGGCACATGCTCGGCGCGGCGCGGTCCGCGGATCCGGGGCGCCGTGCTGCGCGGCTCGCCCCATCTCCGCGGTAATTGCGTCCAGCTGATACGGAAGACGGGGCGAAGGAGAAGAATGATTCTAATGATTTAAGGATCGCCGCATTGGAGAAGCCTCTTCGCGCCGGGTCACGTGACCTGTGAGCGCGGCTGGAACTGCGCTGAACACGAGGGGAGAGAGGCAGCAGTTTGGGCTGGCAGCAGCAATTTAACTAGCCTCATTCAGTGCTCTGCAGCCGCACAAGTGGGCTGGGATTATCCGTTTTGGCTAAACTGTGAGGCCTGTGTACAATGCAACCACAGCGCAGAGACATTTCCTCCATTGTCTGACCTTGACATGACAACAGCAGACAGAGGAGCAGTCTTCCACACTGAGAAATGTGCAAGGCAGTGGACTCTCACAACATTTCCAACATTACCAGCAGTGCGTGCCCTTCCCTTGGCATCTGCTAACCTGAGCCCTTTGCATTACAATGCTGTGACCCACTCTTCATTGCCAGCAACAGTAGCCAAAGGGTTAGATTAGGCTGCCATTAGCAGACGAGCGGGGCGACTGCTCCGGTCATCAAGTACATCTGCTTCCACATTCAGTGCGTGGCCTGCCTGGACATAGCTGCCCATCAGAATTATAATGATGAGCATGACATTATGACTTCTAGAGAGACTTTATACTGAAACTGCATGTGAAACCAGTGGATGTGTCAAGTGCTAAGAGCTGTGTGTTACCCTATTTTTTTAGAATGTGGGGATGGGCTTACAATACTGCATCGGCTGCATCGGAAAGCTCCTAAAGGTTTCCTTACAGGCACTAATAAACTTTTCAGCATTGAAAGTCATGTGGTCCTGTCCAAACCTTAAGACTCGACAAATCAGCTACATAGTCAACACTGATTTTCATCTGTATCCAGTGCAGTAATATATTTATACAAAGTTAAAAATGAAGGTTTCATATCATTTATCTAGCTATAGTGGTTTAATTACTTTCTCATCTTATTCACAGCATGCAACTAAGGTATAGGTGCACTCAGAATGGTTAATATGAAATATCTTATCATTAAATAATGCAATACATTTAAAATTTCCCACACTGAAATACCAGACATTTTGAATAAGAAGTAAAACTGTTAAAATAGCCTTTGAAAGTCAAGGACACAATGAATTGCACTGAATGAATCGTGCTCTAATATAAGGCTAGACCATTCGGAAAATCTCACATAGAAGTCAGGTTGTACAAAGTTTTTTTTCCCCTCTCTTCAGTTTCAAACTTTCATCAAATGTTCATTCTTTTCATTAAGGAAAGGACCTTTCAGTCTCTCCAGATACCTGCATTGTGAGGGAGAAGGAGAAGAACTTTGGTTACCATTACCTGTCAGTCTACATTTTTATGTATTTATTTATTTATTTGTTTGTTTTTAAAAGACTATGTCCTGTATGTGCAGTGTCTTGTTGTTGTTTAATCATTTTAATACCATGCAAGTTGACCTTGAGTGTTCAGAAAAGCACCTGCTGCAGGACGAACGATTCTCAGATTAGGACAGACAGGAACAGCTACCGAACCCGATCAAAGTTGTGTGTCCCAAGCGGTCTGAGACCACAGAGAAATGGAGGGCGACGGCAATCATACAGAACTCGGGTGGAGGAGTCAGCAGCCAGGGGGATGCTGGGAGGATTCAGGACAAACACACGACAGAAAACCCGCGTGCAAACACATGCAGCCAACGGCATTTATGCACTGCCTCAACCCTGAGCCACCTCACTGGAGCCAGAGTCTCGTACTGCATCTTGTTCATTTGTTCATGCCACTAGCAATCCATCGCCTCCTTCGTTGCGGAACGCTTGTCTCCCAGGCGGGCTGTCCGTCACATTCTCAGTTTCAGTCAAAAAAAGTCAACAACACAGAGTCTTCGATGCAATCGAACGCAAGCCACAACAAACGTAGCGTTACGAAACAGGTAGATTCTCGCCCTTTAGCTGATCACTCAAAATAAGTTCCAGCCTATCATCAACTGCACTGCTGCAAAACATCTTTACCAGGTTTACCAGGTCACCGTATTTCGTAAACTGCGCAAATCCATGAATATGAACACATACACTTTGCTGCAGGGGAGGAGCATCCAAGACCACGATGAGACATGGACAGGCATCCCACAATGCTGCTTGAAGGGCTAAAGGAAAATAAACCAGAGAGCCATAAGAAAGCAAGAAACCGGATGTGGTTTCATGAACACGCTGGTGTTTTGTGGTGTTTTTTCTTTCTTGAAAAGTACTTTACCCTTCAACCTGCCCAAAGTTTTCTACCCCAAATTCTGCCTTTGATGTTCGCATTACCCTCCTAAAAAATAAAGAAAAAAAATCAGGATGTCAGAAAAGGAACATATGGTCCACACTGGAGCCAATAGGGTTGAGCTTCATCTCCACAATATTGCCAAAAATGTGCAAAGCAGCCGGTGCATCTAAAATTTACACTACTTACAGTACAGCCTCGCATGGCCAAAAAAAAAACAAAAAAACTGCAGGTCTGAAGGCTGGGGAGATCGTTAGCTTGTAGTCGCATATATCCAAGAGTCTACTTCAAACAGTTTTTCCGAAACAATTGTGCCAGATTGGCTCCTGAACTCACAAAAGCAGAAAGGAACATTTTAAATATCAGCCTAGCGTGGAGGCAGCAGGTGTTCCAAGCTGCAGCTCTCTTATCATTTCCAGCCTCTTGTGCCTTCCTCTTTCATTGGAACATGTGGATTCTTCACATGTGCGTCGAGAGCCTCAGTAGCATGATCCACAAAGGAAAGCAGGAGTACAATAGCCACTCAAGGAAGGGCTTTATGCAAAGCGCAGTGCTTCCCTATCTGATCGGACCCATAAAGCTTTGTCATTGTTGAGTCTTCTTTTCCTACAACACCAGCAATCGGGGCCTGAATTCATTCGCGCACTGTAGTCTGTGTTGTGATAATGCATCGCGTTTGATGGCTGGGGCCATGTATGGAATCAGTCAGATGAATAAAACATGGGGGGGGGGGGGGGGGGGTAACCGAAGACAGCTGATGAATGAACCCCCTTTACTAGCTTTCCACTCCTCCCTTCCGTCTGTAACACCCCTCCCCCCCCCAATCAATTCTTCCCCAGATTACACGCGCATCACTCGGTCCGTGTAATGCTGAAACTATTTCTGGAACGCCTGCCTGTCTTCAAAAACAGAGGAGCGCTATCTGGCGCTGAATCACAGAGCTGGGCATAGGTTCAGTGTGTTACATTGGGAGGGGGAGGGAGATGGTGGTAAGGGCTGGGTAGGTTGGGAGGGGCTAGGCTGTCATGGAGAGGGTCGCGGGCAGAATGGTCCCCCGCTGGGGGAGAGCTAGCCTGTCACGACCAGCTGGCGACCCACCGCGGCCTGCGCCCTCCTGGCAGGACCCTTCAAATGGCAGACGCGGCCATATATTCATGAGGCTCGGGAGGAGACGACGGTGAGCGCCCGGTCACAGTAAACATTTACGGACGCTCGCTGAGACGTCTACGGCACAACTGTGCAGCCGAAGCCAATGGCTGCGCTCAGCCCCACAGGGACGCAGCTTGCTCTGACCATCAAAAGAAAGCTGTTCTCTTCATAAAAAATACCATACTTCTTCTATCCAAACGCACATTTCTCCTCCTGCAACTGCAATCCTATGGAGGATGAATTTTGGAAAAATTCCTATCAAGTATTAAATAATTAAATGATAATTAAGAAAAAAAAAATTTAATCCTGCAATAAACAACTGCATAAACACCCTATATAATACAAGGAGGATTTGAGACTTCAGATGAGCTCAACGTATCTTTGCAGGGTGAGAACAGATTTTGTTTTAAGTGGATAAAATTATCCATCTCTATCTAATCCTAATCAAAGGATGATACTCATGCTACGAAAAACTGCTCCCCGCCCCAAGGTGCCCCCTCCCCCCCATTATTCTGCATCTGAGGAAGATCACAGGGAAATAGCAAGCTAAATCAAGCCCACAGTTAAAATAAATGAAGAACTTCAGCGCTCATAAATATCCTAGCGCCTCTGAAGTGGGGCAAGGGCCGGGTGAATCGGGCACTGCTCTGTCATCACATTAATTCGGCTTTTAACAGCCGCTGGCCCGCAAAAACCTCCGTCGGCAAGAGCTCCGTGAAAATTGTCTGAGAGGAGGAGAGCGCCGCGGCGTTCTTTGCGTGCTCTCCGGGGAATGTCAACGTGTTCGGGGTGTGAAAGTCAGGGGTTTGTGTCACGGCAATTATGCACAGATTAGATTATGGCAGCGAGGCCTGCAAGCTCAGGACAGCCGAGGCTGGCGTGGCTGTAAATTAAGTCTCCCGCCACCTTGCTGTTAACTGAAAACTCCCACCTCCATCTGCACAGCATAGGAGCTGCGCCTTCCGTAACGGCCTTAAGAACGTGATTGCATCCTGTTAAATCAGCACGAGCGAAAGGAGCCGGCGCCCCATCTCTAAACTGTTCACAGATTTCACTTAGGAGGGGGAATTAACCTTGTGTGAGCCCCCTGCTTAACAATGCTGCCATCCAAGCCAGGCAGGGGAGACCAAAGTAATCCATCTTTTAGAGACGGTAATCGGCCCTTCAGATCAATACCGCACGCGGTGAAAATTAAAGAAGAAAACAGACGAAAGATCACCAGCGGATAATTCTAAGTTTGATAGGGCAGACAGATCTTGAGAAATGAAAAGGAGCCATTCTAAATGGATGTCTTCTTCACCATACAGGCCAGTAGCCAGGAAATACCCCGGATTCTTCTTCATTAGGAGGAGGCTGTTCATTATGCTATGGATGTTAAATAAAAAGAGGTCTTAAAAGTGTCCCTGGGGAACCCTCATTACCCGCTCCCACTCCGGAATGATGATGTCCATTAGAATCCACAGCCGGCCGATGATCTGTGAAACGCTGGGCCCGCTAGAGTACGTACGAGAGGGAAACAGGCTAAGCACGGACAGAAACGATGAACAGAGAGCTGGCTGAATTCAAGAGGTTTTCCATCTCACACACGTTCCATCGAGCTAATTAGGATCATATGTACACGTCGGCCCTCAGAGCGGGAAAACGTGATCAGATCGCATTTGCATTTTACGCAGCGGACAAGATTTAGACATCTGCGAATTCCCGCGAGGTGCGTTGCTCACACTCTCTAGATATCGCGCAATGCGAAGAGGGTTTTTTTTTTTTTTTAAGAGCAGGCCTTTGTTTAATTATTTCATTTATGTTATTTTTTTTCCGTCTGTGGCAGCTGACAAATAAGCTGTTGGGTAGTAATTACTGGCAACAATGTACAAGCCAACGCAGGGGCCCTGTGGCGATGCATCACAACAAACATATTTTCAAAACTAAAGACAGGGGAAAGTTGTCATTGTCTCCGCTAGCAGCGGAGTTAATTAAGCTAATATGCCTGAGTGGTACCGCGGCAATTTAGCCCCAGATTACTGATGATCAGGTTCCTCAGAAGGAGGCCACGCCTGCCATTAAGAAGACGCGTCTTCACTTTGCATAAGACAAGAAGGTAAATCTCCGAGGCAAGCAATGTTCGAAACGTGCGGAATTCTTATATACAGAAAGACGAAATTGTACACAGGAGCACATGTACTTTGGCGCACACAGAAACACACGTGCGCACACGGAGACACTCAAACGTATTAAAATGCATGAAAATATCACAGGGGTCCCCTGTCACAGCATAATACACACCAGGATAAAATATTCAATAATACGACTCCGACGCAATACCGCAGATGTTATCTGTCATAAAAGTAGCTGACATGGAGAGCATGTGTTGTGTGCATATGTTACGTGTCCATATCGCATTCATTTCCCCTGCAGATCCCCCCTTCACCCCCCCCTTCCCCAGCGTCCGTTGGCTGCTGTGCCAACACTATGTCCCACGAGAAGGCCGGTTCCTCTAATGTGAATCTTGTTTGATGAAGTAAGAACAGCAGACATCCCAAGCCGAATATCCCAGAATAGGGGATTTCTGCAGGAAGCCACGGCCAGTGCATCTACAGGAGGTGGAGCTCAGCTGCTTAGAGACAGGAATCAAATTGCACATTTTCTGCACCCTGTCAATCTTCCTGCATTTAAGTTGTCCTATCCTTTTCCCTTCCAATTTTTAAATTACTTTTAAACAGACAACCCAGCCCATATACCCATATCTCAGATATAGGAAGTGGGCAGAGAATGCAAGGGATTTGTAGCCAATCAAATGTAAAGGGGCTTAACCGACCAGATGTAAAAATTGTACCATGTTGCTGATGTTAACACCCCTGCCCTTTTGAAAAAGTCCTTGTAGGAGACCTGTCTCTCTAGATCCCCTCTAAGACCAGTTCCACTGCCTGCCTCACAGCACCCCAATCCCAGTCACAGAGGTTAAGCGCCATGGTAACAAGACATCATCACACCTGCAAAAGGTAATTGCAATGGCGACAGATTAAATTACGTGACCAAGGCTCATTTCCCACAGGTGATATCGTCACCTCCCGGCTCGAGGTTTCAGAAGGCTATTACTCCGCCAGTTAGACAGGGGAGGTTTTTGGTTCATTCAGGGGAAAGGGAACTCTTTTGTCTGACAGGGCATGACATCCCTGCCTGCCAGTCACCGACCACCTGTCCCCTGCTCAACCTGCCCCTCATTGATTTCTTCAGCAGCCCTTTCTTGGCAGTAGCCTGTTTGCTAATTCATCCGTCTGTTGGCAATACACACATCAACGTTTCTGTTGTAATTAATGTTTTAAACTCAGTTAACTTTCTGGGTTTTTTTATATTAGTTCAGTATTACTGTGTCCTTTACTTTTGGCACAGGCACAGGAATTTTATGGCATTTCTTCACAATTATAATCAGAAATGTTAATTTATGTGTGCCCTAGAAATTAACTCCACCCACAATACCAGCCATAGCAAAGCCAGAAGGTTCTCAGAAACATCTGTAAATATCTAAAAATATTATTCATTGCATGTAAAAACTGCCTGGGTTAATCAAAAACATACACCAAAACGGCTCAGTCATATACTCGTAGCACTCTGTGTTTCACATTTCCTGAATGCCTTTGATGGATTGAACTGGACGTCTTCCACACCCTTCTGTCACTTGTCACAGGGGGGCTTGCTAAAGACTGCCATGAAGTGATGTTTCTCTCACTGCTCATCTCACTGCACTTTGCCCTGGGAAATAATCCAAGACACATGAAAAATGTCCTGTAAAAAAAGAGTGACAATCCCTATGAGGAGCGTGCTGACAGGAGCCAATCTGGCTGCTAATGCCAGGTGGGGTTTTGGGGGTGAATTTTGGATAGATTTCACTATACTGCCTTATATTTCTACTGTAATATGGCAACCTTGTTTTACTCCTCAACTCTTTCTCCAGCTGGAAGCTAAAATCTGGCATTGGGACTCATTGTTACATTCACTGTAAAACACACATTGAGTGGATTTGATTCCTTATAAAAATGTTATGAATTTAGAAACAGTAACATTAATTCCAGGAAAGACTGGTGTCTTATGGGCGACATAGCTCAGGGGTAAGAGCGGTTGTCCGGCAGTCGGAGGGTTGCCGGTTCGAACCCCACCCTGGACGTGTCGAAGTGTCCCTGAGCAAGACACCTAATCCCTAACTGCTCTGGTGAATGAGAGGCATCAATTGTAAAGCGCTTTGGATAAAAGCGCTATATAAATGCAGTCCATTTACCATCCATTTATGTCGTTTGGACAGCTGTGAATGAGGTCCGGGTAGTAACAATTTCATAACCTTGATGTTTTGTCAGGTCTGAGGAAAGAAGAACTCATAGGCTTTAGTATTCTCCATTAACAAACAGACATTTACACAAAAGTATTTTAAATAACATGGGATTTCAATTTGGGTAGTTCTGCGAAAATAAAATGGAAAATGTTTTGCTTTAATCTAGAAAGTATTTAGAACTTTTACCTGATGCTTTCACAGTAAATCAAAACCAAAGAGTTTCTGGGAAGTGGAGAGATTTCATTTTCAAATAACACAGACCTTTTAGAAATTGTAATGCTATCTACACGGCACATTATCTAAGTGAAAAGCTCTTAGAGCAAAAATAAAAAAACAAAGAGGCAAACATGAGCATAAAACCAAAAAAATAAGAATTAGGCTGGAGCAGAATATGGACAGCTGCTGGGATCAAGATGGTCCTGTGGGTTTCAAACCACTCAGGTATAACTGGGCAGAGAGGGGCTATTTCCAGAGAAACCACGCTAACAGTTCCACAGCCTTTGCAACCTGTTCAAAGGAAATGGTCAATAGGTCACAGAGAGAGAGAAAAAAAACCTGTTTCACCTCTGTCAAATTCTGACTGAGGAAAGATAACGAGCCACAGCGCTTGTCAATGTTTATGTGTGCTACGCAACCTTTTGATCTGCGTTGCTCAACAGCGAGAGTTTCTTTTTATTTATTTGTTTGTACTTTGTGTGCTTTCAAATATCCTTCTTCCTCTAACCAGGCTGTTTTCCACTGTTTTTTTTTTTTTTTTTCCTCAGAGAGGCAGGTGTCATGCTCTCCCTGCTGCCCCTAAAGGTCTGGAAAGTTGTAATTAACGTTCGTATGCCCCGATTAAACTGCAGGGATGCCGCAGTGAATCAGCCATTTACTCAGGATTGCTTCTTGCAGACGACTCTTCAGGCTGCGTTCAAGTGAATCCAAGCAGGATACCTGTTAATTAACTGGTGAAGTCAGCACACTGTCGCATAAACCCTGAGAAGCCATATCGGGTTTTTTTTTTTTTTATTATTTATTTGTTTGTGTTTATTTGTCTTTGTTTGTTTAGCCGAACAGATGTCCTGTCTGAAGAGAAGCCACAATTTGAAAAAAAATTGGTGTATTAGGAAATTCATATCCTCCATTTAAATACATGTTCATATCCTGTAGAGCTGTCTACCTTCTGTTGCAGAGTTGGAATGGCATTGCTGCTGTCTCATGAGGGGACAAGTATTGCTCTACAACGGGGCATGGGAGGGCTGTCTTCCTGAACTGTAACATAGCTCCACCAAAGATGCAATCCCTTAAATAACCCTTAATAATCCCTTAATAACAAGGCCTTGTTAAAAATGACAATGCGAGCCTCCCAAAACTCCAACCTTCCCCTCGTCCCAACACCTACATTAATAGAGCTTGAGCTGGTGGCATGTACCGTTATTTGAGCCAAATATTCTATTTTTATATACAAATGCCCATATTCACCATTTTAACTTAGACAGTTCACGGCAACAGCATATCACTCATAGCGGGTCTCCTCATTTGGCTTTTTGATATCACAGCCAGCTGAGTTGCAGTATCTGAACCCCCCCACCCCCGCACCCCAATCGGATCTGGATCAGACACATTCTGCCCTCACGTACAGTGTGCTGAGAAAACTAATCATGCAAGACAGAAAAAGTCAAGAGAGAGAGAGAGAGAGAGAGAGAAATATTGCCTGATGGGGAAATTCGGATTTCTGTATCAGACGTGACAGATGCAAGCCCCCCAACAACAGACCGTTAGCAGTCTTTGGGTTTGTGAGAGAGACACGACATGAATCATTCTGGTTTTTTAATGTAAAATATGCACGCCCAAATGGGAAAACTGTTGATTTAACTCCATTTCTGCCTCAACTGTTCAGATTTACAAAAGATGAGAGTATATGATCAGAGATATGAGAGATCTCACCTTTGAATCAGAACAGATTTGGGAGCTGAGAAGTGATTGAACAGCCAGGAGCTCATTATAAAAACCTGTGTCTGTGTCTGTGTGTGTGTGTGCGCGCACGTGTGTGTATGTCTGTGTGTGTGTGTGCGTTTTAACTTTCATGAGACCATGAAATCACAACACTTTGAATGTATCTGTAAAAGAAGCACAAATGTTTCTTGAATTCAGGGGTTGGTTTTATTTTTAATTTATTGTAATGGATTCACTTTGACTGGCCACAGCTTTGCAGTATAATTACTGGTAATGAAGCTACCTTAGAATAGGTTCATGAATGCTGTATGATTGCCTTCTTGTTCAAAGATTTAACTTCACAGGAAGGCTATGCGCTACACCTACACCTCCTCACTGAAGCAAAATTAGGCTGACACTAAGGAACTTGTTTATGTCCTTTACGTTAAAGCAGTTTTAGTTAATCCGTTTTTTTCTGTATGGAAAATTTCTTGCTCGCAACTTCTGAACTTCTGAACTCATAATAAACATGGTCTTGGCAAAATGTCTCTGGCAGCAATGTTTCATAGCATTAAAACATTTGGCACAGTAACTACAGATGTACACTCATTTTTAATCTTGCAGAGTTCACCTTACTGACAAAATGACCATGATCAGAGAAAAAGCCTGAGATCTGTTAGAGTTCATGAGAATGCTAAAGAAACTATGGCTTATTTTATGGTACAATGGCTGCAAAATGGCTCTGAATGTATGCAACATTGAATTTACATCTGCAATCAGTCTGATTCCTGATTTTCTGTACAGAAAATTATGGCTATGACTTTAGAATTTCCTTTGGACAAACTTTATTGAAATGAAATATTACCAGAAATATCACATTGTGTGTGTCTGTGCTTAAAAGTCACAGCCTGATTCCTGCACAAATACCCAGTGGAGGAGATAAAGGAGAAATAAATAGAAAAGCTTGGCAGGAGAGAAAGATAGATGGTTTGTAGCAGGTAAATCCCAATATAAGCACTCTCCCCAGCAGAATCAACAGGAAAGTAGATGACCCATTGCCAATGTAAGTGGTCTGAGTGCTACGATCTTAAAGCCTGCCATGAGTCATTGGGAATGTCAAAATGGCTATTATAGAATTGTCAAGGGGTAAAACCACCAAAGAGATTTTAGCAATAGTAAGCTGGAGTGGAGATTTGCCGAGAATACGAAGGAACAATTCAAACGGACAAGGGTGGGCTTAAAGGAGTAAAGAGTGGGTAGAACGGAGTTCAATTTGGAGGCTGAGAAACTAACCTCAAAGAATGGGAAAGATTTTTTGTTGAATACAGCAGCATGGGCTGGCTTTTCCATGGAGTGTCCTGCACAGTTCAACATTCTGAGCCCTGTGACATCTAGGGTAATTTCATATCAGGGAGTGCTGTCCAAAAATAGGGCAAAACCTCAATTCAGCCTGAATATAAAAGGGCAATGCACCAATATTCTTCTGTCTTATTTAACTGTTAAAGATTACACTTGCTTTTTTACCAGTAGGGAAAAAACATTTTATTGTGCAGGGTTTGAACTCATCCTGTGAAACTTAGTGTACATCTTACCTCCTAATGTGCACTGCAGTATTCATCAACATATTTGCAAATCCATTTTATAGTCTGTTTGTGTGTGTGTGTGTCCCACTGCTGCAGCCTTGTATGAATGTGCCGAGATGCTATCTGATTGAGAGTGAAATATCTACCTTATTTATTCTGTGTGTATGTGTGTGCGTGTGCTTCCGTATGGCCTCTGGAATTGTCGGTATAAATTGAAGTGAGTGAAATCATCCATTTACAGTAATGTAATCAGGCCTGTCTTAACACAGTTACTCGCCGAATTAAAACAGCCAGCCAACCGCACGTTGGGGGGAAAAGAATAAAAAAATTGAAGCAGTGAGGACAGCAACCTTTTCCAATGCACGAATGCAACCTAATGAATATTCACATGCCGCTCCGAGTGTCCTCCAAAGAAATCCGCAGAGAAAGGCATACACCTGTGAGCAAACATCGCTCTTTGTTTCTCATATCCTGTGTGCATTTATTAATGTGGCAGAATCACCCCAGGCATTGAGAGTATCCAGCGAGGTCCATCGATCCTGGACAAACACACTAACTAATGCACGCAGTCAATACGCCTCTCAGAGGGGTGCAGTCCACACCACAGGCTCTCCATCTGCTGACATTTGACGGTTGGGAAGCTTAGCCTCAAATGCCGAAGACTGTTGACCAAGGCTAACGCTACTTCCATTTTGAAAAATACATAACTTCGATGCCACTAGCACACGACAAACGTGTGACATCACCCACTGATAGTGGACTGCTAATAATGGCTTGCTCTGATATAGCGCCTTTCATTGCCCTCAAAGTAATTAATGATATTAGAAGGGGGAGGCTGGGGCAACTCTCCTCTTGTTAGCCATTCTGCGCTCATTCCCGGCACTGGACTCGCAATCTCTAAATCATACGGACCCTCATCAATAGAGCTGTCCCTGTTTTATTGATAAGCCAATAGCACGTAGCCAGGACTCAGGGCACAAGTATGGACACAAAGGAGAGCTTGTCGATCCATGGCTGTCATACGTGAAGCTGTAGCTCCAGTGCAAAATGACAAAAGGCCCCACCCATGGGAAGAGACTGATGTGTCAACTCCATGGAAGAGCAATAAAAATGGCCCCCCACCAAGAGGCTTCCTCTATGGCGTAAAGACAAGCAATTCTCCATCTTGCATGTCCCTCTCATTACACTCGATTTGCTTCTTTTTATTTAAAATAACATTCAACTGACAAGAAATGTGAGTTAGATACAGTGCGTTAGGTAGGTTAGCTCTTAAAAAAGTGGCTTTCAGTATGCAGTAGCCAGTGCAATAGCCAAAACTAGATTGACGACCATGTGAGGCTCTGGGGAATGAGTCACCTGAATGAAACTAATTGGCAAGTACACATTGGAAAGGTCACATTCGTCTTGCTTGCCAGATTAGTCTCAGATCACATCCTAAACATTCTGACATAAGTGCACAGTGTGCTCTTACAGTGGCTGCTTCGTAGCTAGTTAACTACCATATCCTTCACGGTTTATTTTTGATATGAGCAAATAATAATAATACTAATTTACAGTAGTGTCCATCCATGCAAATATCCTTACCTTTACATCACAAAGCATAGATCAGGGTACTATATAGTAGACTAACCATTCATGATCCAGAAGCAGTCATTTTCTGCTGTGTGGTACAGGAGAGGTTTCCCTCATACAAAATATGTAAATGGATTGTATCATAATAATATATTTAGAATTTATAGAGAAGTTGGCGTCAAAGTGGTCCAGTTGACCCACAGATGTCAGCACATCTATCTAGCCATTACTCAAGACTACAGCTGCTCACATAACTGCTGTTTCTTGCTGCTCCGTGCATCGGTTAGGACTGTATTTTTTTAAAGACAGGGTGGTGCCTCCACGCTATGGAAGGACTTGTTAGCCAGTCTCACCATGTAATATGCCACAGCAGAAAACAGAACCATGGACAGCTATGAGCAGAGCTGTGGAGGCGGCAGAGACATCAGCACCACGGACAGCAGTCATGTTCAGCCTCAATCCTCATGTCCCGTCTCTCTTGACTGATCGGCACCGTCTTCGCTGAACCAGGGAGAGAGGCATCCAAAAGACTGCACACAACAGTCAAATACAAGCTGAAATGCTTCAACCCACAAAAAACCTATTTTTAAAACAATACATTGAGTCGAATTAAATATTCAGTTCAAAATGATATTGCGTGATCTTATGCATCGTCACGTAGCATGTTTCATTTCCGGGTGCTGTATGAGAAATTCTCCAATTTTTTAGCAGTTTGAAAAGCGCATACAATATGTATTTGACAACAGGTCTGTAACGAACATGGCCCACTGTCCAGGCTTTACTGGTCCAGCGCTCAAATGTGTTGTTCTCTTTTAGATTTAAAGCTCAGCAAGAAGGAACCCCAGGAGCTCGGCCATTGTTTCCCAGTCCAAGACCCGCGGACTCCAACTGAGCCCAGCTTTTCTTTCCTTTTATATTTATTTCTTTTCTTGACAGTTTTGTGTTTCTCCTCCACATTTTGCACATCTTTGCTGTGTTTTTCCCCCTCTACCTATTGCTTCCCTACTGGGTGAAATAAAAGGAGCCCTTGGGCCTACCGCCACACAACGTCACTGCCCACGGTCTGGGTCAGTATTGCTATTCACATCTGCGCAATTTTACGAACGCCCGCAGGCATGTTTCAAATTTTCGCGATCACACAAAAGAACACAAAAGAACATACGCAAGACAGAATCTGTGCATATCTGTGAAAAACCAGTAGATGCGTTTACAGAGCACGCACGGTGCTTCTGGTACAATGCCTGCCCACTCAAGCTACTTCCAGGCCGCAAGTACACAATGAATTCCCAGCTCAACAGGGTTCTTGCACAATAATTGTAGTGGAGAGACGCGTGGCCATTGTGTAAGCACCGGAGTCATGTTGCTGCCGGCAATTTGTGGAACACAGCGAGATGGAGAATGAGGGTGGAGGCGGAGACCCATGTAATCTATGCAAATACCTCATGCCAAAAAATCTGACAAAAAGATCAGTCTTGTTTATAGCGCGTTTCTTAATATTTCCCTGTGCTCACTCTGCACCTGGAATCTCATTTAAAATTAATCTCTCAATGACACCCTTGATCTTTGCACATGTATTGAAATCTCTGCGGCCTTTCAGATGAGGTTTAAATACGGGGTGACATTTGTTGACCTCATCAATAATCATCGCCTTCGCCAAATGTTCTTTCCTTTTGGAAACAGCTGGAGGACTTTCCTATTCATTTCCCTAAAATTAGGGAAATTATCAACCACGCTTGACCTTCAGCCGTGTCGGGTCTCAGAGCAACTGGTGGTCCATTAAAAAAAAAAAAAACCTCACCTGCTCATAACGCCATCCAGAAAGATGAATTCTCTAACTGTATGAGAATATGCCTGAAACACATGCGACTCTAAGGGAGAACAGCAGTACGGGAGAGAGAGTGGAAAAGCCCCTAACTTAACTCCCCTCCCTCGTCCCCAAGCCTGTCAAGAATCTTTGACGCAAGAGATGCAGTCAATCACTCCCTTCACAGTAACAAGGCAGCAGGATCTGATGTAATGAAAGGGGCTGACTGACAAGCGGGAGCGCTGAGCGACCGGTCTCCAGACACCCGGGCCGCGCGCTACGGGGAGGACGGTTATTAATATGGGCACGGGCATCCTTCACTCGGACCGCACGCAACCGGCCCGCGAAGCTGTCGCTCCGCTGCCCGCGGCCGCCTTCCGTCCCGAACCAGCCTGCCTGTCCGCGCCGGTCTCTGCCGCTAACGGGTAACACCGTGTCAAACGTAAGAGGAGACGCGGGGCCCGCGAGGGGACGGAACTCCTGCGCGGACGCGGGCTGTCATACCCGAATCGGCGCTCGCGACTCCGCCGACGCGGCGCGGACGTGACGGCGGGAGAACTCGGCTGACCCGCGCCGAGCGCAGCTGCGTCTGCCACCTCGGGGCTGAGGTCTGACGGCGGGCGGGAGCACGCTTGCGTTCAGCCGCCATCTGTTTGGACACCTGGGAAGTCGAATCTGAGGCGTTGTGACATCTTCACATCTTCCTCGTCTGCAGTAGTGCTGAGCTGGCAGTTGCTACAAGTACCAGCAACTCAATGGCACAACCTGAAGGACAGAATATACTGTATATACGTATGCCGATTTCTTTCAGCAGCACTGAACCGGAAAGGAAAAATGGATTGCGCTTTCAATAGTGCAATAAGTTTCAGTCCAGGCCCTAGGGGTGAGCTGCAGTTTTATTTATTTTTTTATTATTACTGCTTTCATTCACTTTAATTGAGTCTTAATGAGGTTTAATCAGGTCTTTATTGGTTATGATTGAGTTGTTGATTGAGAAGTGAGGTGCATTTAATGTCCCTTGATAGTTCACATGTGTTGAGTACTGTGTGGAATAAATATTAAGCTGGGCATGGGTCAATGCTCATAGAAAGATACAATTAAAAATGTTTTTTTTATTCAATTATTTTGTTAAAATGTGCTCTGTAAGCAAATCAGGCTGTCCAAATGAAACTTGAGTTGCTGGTCAATTAATGCTCAAGGACAATAGATTAAAACAGTAATCTCGTCCAACTGAGTTGAAGACAAATTTTTATTGCTTATTTGTTTAAGGAGCGCAGACCCATTGAATCTATGGCTCAATCACACTCCCAGGCATTTCCCAGCTATTGCAAAGCTGCATGCAGCATAATATCGTTTTGCCCCTCCTTAATAAATATCTGTCTGTTTGGGAGTAGTTTAAAGAAGTGCATGAGGCAGTAAACTACTATAAAATGGCCCACTTCAGTGTTTTCTGCAGCCTCTGGTAAGAATGACTCTCACTGGCCCAGGTTAATACTTGGCAATTTGGCCCTGCCTGTGTAAAAATGACATTTTAACCAAGCTTGATCAAAACCGATAACCACTTTGAAGCTTAAAGTCTATCTTTAGATCTTTTTTTTGCGTCCCAGTCATTACCAATGCAAGCCAATGACATAGATGGAAGTTAACAAGAAAGTTGGCACATACTTTTTCCAAGTAGTCAGAGCAATGGGATGAAATAGGTACAATTGCTGGACCATTCCAGTTTCTCAAATAATACAATCTGTTAGGAGGAAGAGTGTGCAAGAAAAATACAAACATTTCACACAAA
The DNA here is from genome assembly GCF_018555375.3 of Anguilla rostrata. Classification (NCBI taxonomy): domain Eukaryota; kingdom Metazoa; phylum Chordata; class Actinopteri; order Anguilliformes; family Anguillidae; genus Anguilla; species Anguilla rostrata. Next base: position 13,810,004 of record NC_057934.1, read on the forward strand.
CATGCCGTGAAATCCTGCTAGTGTTTTTAAAACAAAAACAATATTTAGGATTAGCACAACAATGCTAAATTATGTAGTCTATTCATTGAATAAATAATAATAACAAAGCAGTGGGAGAGAGCGACAAACTATAGGACCAAAAGTATCTGGACACCCCTGGCTCTGGGGCTGTTTGGGCTAGGCTTCTTAATTCCAGTGAAGGCAAATCGTAATGCTATAGCATACCACATATATCACATTTTAGGCAACTGTGCTTCCCCAACAGTGTGGAAAAACTTGACTGGTCTGCACAGAGCCCAGACGTCAACCCCATCCAACACCTTTGGGATCAACTGGAAAGCAAACTGTGGGCCAGGCCTAATCACCCAATCAGTGCCCGACCTCAGTAACACACTTCTGGCTGAATGGAAGCAAGTCCCTGCAGTAATGCTCCGACATCTAGATCCATATATAGTCTTCCCAGAAAAGTGGAGGTTGTTATAGCAGAAAAGGGTGGACCAACTTCATATTAATGCCCATAAATGTGGATGAGATGTTGAATGTCAGGTGTCCACATACTTTCGGCCATATAGTGCAGACAGTCAAAACTGACTTTGAGGTCTTCCCTGAATGCACTCCAAAACACAGGCTATTAAAAAATACAGTAAAGAGAAACCCAGTGATGACAAAATATGCTGTGTAACCAACATGGCACCAGGCAGAAACCAGTGTACTTAATTAAACGAGCTCCATATTCTAAAAGATGTGACAAAGGTGAACTCAGCAACTAACTTTTCCCATTAGGACATTTGTAGAGCAATTAAATTACAAATGTATAATTGCATTCTCTGTGGAGAGAGGGGAAAAGCTAATCCGTGTGAATATGTAGGATAATTAAAGGTAGTTTTTTTTCTTCCTTGTGAAGGGGAAGAAACTGTCTTATGCAGCACAAGATAAAACCATGATAGGAACGCATCACAGTCTTGGCATAGCTGTGATGGAGGGCAATGGTCCAAGCCCCTCATGAAGTGGGTAGGACAAGGAATTCACACCATTGCCACAAAGTGATCAGGCAAAAAACAAGATATGTGCTCACAGGCAGGGACACTGAAGACCGAAGGCTGAGGACCACGCAACGTTAGCCGCCCGTACATCGACGAGACTCTCTGAACCACAGCCGGCCCACAGGTGTGCGGGTCATGTTTCCAGCTCATCGCCCTGTTGCTCCTCCCCACTGATATCCCTCCATTTGGTGAAGGTGTGGCCCTGACTAGAAAGCTGAGTTCAGCAATTCCATGTGCAATAATGCACCATGTGCACACGGTGTCACAGTGTGACATCATCTCAGCTCCACGGAATTCAGGTGCCAGGGGCGCATAATCCCAGCTTTCTGACTTGCAGTTTCTACTGAGCATGTGCCAACCCTTTGATTATTCAACTCTTTTTTTTGGATCATTGGATGATCAGATGTCCCACAGGGAGGATAATTGGAATTAAATGAGAATTAGACAATTTCAATGGAACCACCAATCTGGAGCCACAATCAGACCATTTATTCTCAATCAATGGAACGCAGCAATTAAATATGATAGAGGAAACTTCTGTAGGCGTATGCATAGTACAAGCACACACCAATTATACTGTAATTATATCTTATCCAAACCATGCAGCCAACATATAGAAATATAGGCACAACTCCATACAGTGGGGCCTGTTAGAAGTCCCAAAGAACCTTCACAGTCAACTTCAAAGAGATAATTGAAAATAACCCAAAACAGTGAAGATACATTTAGCGATGCTTCTGGTGTATAGCCCCAATTAGATCATACATTATACTGCCTTAGAAGGTACTCTCCAGTAGATAAGAATAACAATTCATAGACAGCTTACCCCCCAGCATGAAGGATGTTAATGACTCTCTCCCCCCTCCCACTGTGATGAGCTCACATCACTATAAGCCAAGTCAAGTTCTAAAATAACATGAGGACAAAGACAGACAACGGAATGCCCTATTCTGTTTCTAGATATGGATATCTCGTTTTTATTAAATGAGAATATCATAGGGTGGCAACATTAGCTATGATTGCGTGGAATGCACTAAAACCACAATGCTTTAGTCTCCTTTTTTTATATAAAAATACACATTCTGTTAAAGAAAAACAACTTAAATGTTGCGACATAAATTTGTTACAACAAACCAAGTGTGTAATTTTTACAGGTTAATAGAAATATATTGCTGTGAATATCAAGTATGAAAAATGTAATAGAATTTATATTGTCTTTGAAAATCATTCCATCTATTTACTATTTAAAAATTGTTATATCATAGATATGTATGTTTGCTATCCACACATTATCTGTTAGCCATCTAAATGTATTTTTGCGAATATTTTCAAAACAAAAAAACAAAGTGGAGAAGTCACCGGGGAAACATTAGCACTGACTGCTATATGACTGAACCATCTACGTTAAGTCGATAGCCATTTTTAATTAATAAGTAGCATTGTCTTTACAGAAAGGATTTCTTTTTAAAAAGCTTAAAACTATGAATTGTAAGAAAAAAATTAGGGTATGCTGACCACATTATCAGAGGCCATTCCTATCTTCTATTTTGTGCTTGCTGTTGCTGACATTTGACAGTTTTTATAGGGCAATTAAGCAAAACACAAGGTGTGATAAAATGACAAAGATACCTTTTCATAGATTATATTATACTGGAAAACATAACAAATAAAACTCTTTAATCTGATGAGAAAAGGGGGGCTCAGCCAAACAGAGAGCTGTCCAGAATTCACACTAAGTGGTCATTAGCTCAAACAACAGAGCCCACAAATTGGCAGGCAACTTGCGGTTCAATATTTGCTGTAAAAATGTGTCTGTGGCAAGTGAGTGCCACCCCTCCTGTTTAAACACACACACTCACGGGAGACAGTTGGTTCCTTAATTAGCACTGCCGTGCTCTTTTATTCACCAATGCGTTTTACAACACTCTGTATATACAAACGACGGTTCCGCAGCCGTCTTGTTGTCAGCCCTCCTCGCTCCAGCTTCCGGTCTTCCTTTAAAAACCCCAGGCTCACTGTTGAAAGCAATCAGAGGCAATCAGCGCAATTAAACAATTAACAATTATCGGCGCTGATTACCTCCAGCTGACAGTCGTGACGAAGGATCCGCGAGCCGCTCCTCTCACACTCTCTCTCTCTGCAGCCGACGCTCAAACCACGCCCACCCCACCACATACCCCCACCGCCCGACTTAGGCCGGGGAGCCATCCGGCCGATGACCAACCCCCCCCCTCCCCCCCCCCTCCTGGGGGCGAGAGAGGAAGTCCGCCACGACCATCCGTACACCCGGTCTATGGATCACCTTGAAGTTAAAAGGCTGCAAAGCCAGATACCACCGAGTGATCCGGGCGTTGGTATCCTTCATGCGGTGAAGCCATTGGAGGGGGGCATGGTCCGAACAGAGGGTGAATGGGCGACCCAGAAGGTAATACCGGAGGGCTCCGACCGCCCACCGAATGGCGAGGCACTCTTTTTCCACCGTGCTGTACTTCGCCTCCCGTTGTGACAGTTTTCGGCTAATGTACAGCACGGGGCGGTCGACTCCCTCCACCTGCTGGGTCAAAACAGCCCCCAGCCCTCTGTCCGACGCGTCGGTCTGCAACACAAAAGGGAGAGAGAAGTTAGGTGTGAACAAGAGCGGCTCCCCACAGAGAGCTTCTTTTACCCTCTCAAACACCCGCTGGCACGGTTCCGTCCACTGGACCGGATCTGAGGCACCTTTTCGGGTTAAGTCAGTTAGGGGGCTGGTTAGCTCCGAAAATGCCGGGATGAACCTCCTGTAATAGCCGGCCAGCCCCAAGAACCTCCTTACCTCTTTTTTGACTTGGGTCGGGGACAGGCTGCAATCGCTGCGGTTTTGTCCACTAGAGGCCGCACCTGTCCACTTCCCAAGTGGTACCCCAAATACCGTACCTCCGCTCGGCCAATAGCACACTTCTTTGGGTTAGCCGTGAGCCCTGCCTGCCTTAAGGATTCGAGCACTGCCCCCACATGCTGCAAATGCTGCTCCCAACTGCTGCTATGGATGATTACATCATCCAGATAGGCAGCAGCATAACCAGCATGCGGGCGCAATACCCGATCCATTAGGCGCTGGAAGGTGGCAGGGGCTCCGAATAACCCAAACGGAAGTGTCCTGAATTGGTACAAACCATCCGGAGCGGAGAAAGCCGTTTTTTCCTTAGATTTGGCAGATAAGGGAATCTGCCAGTAACCCTTGGTTAAATCCAGCGTCGAAAAAAATTGAGCCGTGCCCAGCCGATCCAAGAGCTCGTCGACCCGAGGCATTGGATAAGCATCAAACCGTGACACTTCATTTACCTTTCTATAATCCACACAGAAGCGAATAGACCCATCAGGCTTACCTACCAGCACAATGGGGCTACTCCAGGGACTGTGGGATTCCTCTATTACCCCCAGCTCTAGCATTGCCTTTATTTCTGCCTGAACCAATTTCTTTTGTGTTCCGGCAATCTATAGGGCGGGTCCGCACCGTCACCCCGGGGAAGTCTCAATGTGGTGGTGTATGAGGTGCGTGCGTCCTGGTAGGGGGGAAAACACATCAGCAAAACGCTTTTGCAACAAGGCAAGGTCTGCTCTCTGATTCGGTGAGAGATGGTCATCTGAAAGGGTTGAGATCTGATTGGATGAATTTGGTACCTCCGGCCCCAGCTCATCTCTCTCCTTATCCACCGTAACCAGCGAGACAGCCACCACCTCCTTCCACGCTTTCAGGAGATTGAGGTGATAAATCTGTTTTGCCCCCTCTCTATCAGTACGCTCTACCTCATAGTCAACCTCCCCCACTCGCCGTGTGACCGCAAAGGGCCCTTGCCACTTGGCGAGTAATTTAGAACTAGAGGTAGGGAGTAACACAAGAACTTTATCTCCCGGTGAAAATTGCCGTAGTTTAGCTCCTCTGTTGTAGAGCTGTTGCTGACGTGCCTGCGCCTCGAGCAAATTCTCCCGTGACAACTTACCCAGTGTATGGAGTTTTGCTCGCAGGTCCAGCACGTACTGTAATTCATTTTTACTAGGACTCGGACCCTCCTCCCAGTTTTCTTTAACTAGGTCCAATATCCCCGGGGTTTCCTACCGAACAGTAGTTCAAAGGGAGAAAATCCCGTGGAGGCCTGGGGAACCTCCCGCACTGCAAACACCAGAGGAGATAACCACTTATCCCAATTACGGCTATCCTCATGAACGAACTTCCGGATCATAGACTTCAATGTTCTATTAAAACGCTCAACCAGCCCATCCGTTTGGGGATGGTACACGCTGGTTCTAATAGAATGAATGCCCAATAACCCGTACAGCTCGCGTAGTGTGCGTGACATAAACTGGGTGCCCTGATCAGTCAGAATCTCTTTCGGGATTCCGACTCGGGAGATTATTTGAAACAATGCCTGCGCAACACTTTTTGCCGAAATGCTGCGCAAAGGAACTGCTTCGGGATACCTTGTCGCATAATCCACCAGAACTAACACGAAACGGTATCCCTGCGTGCTCCGATCAAACGGCCCGATGAGGTCCATCCCCACTCTCTCAAAAGGGACCTCCATTAGCGGAAGGGGGCGCAACGGCGCTTTTGGTATAGCCGGGGAATTTACTAGTTGGCATTCAGGGCACGACGCACACCACCGACGCACGTCGGCCCAAATGCCCGGCCAATAGAAACGGGCCATTATCCGGTTTAGTGTTTTCTCATACCCTAAATGACCAGCCATGGGGTTAAAGTGAGCCGTCTGAAAAACCATTTCCCGAGAGCTTTTAGGCACCAGCAATTGGGTGATTTCCTCCTTAGTCTGAGTGTCACGACACACTCTGTATAACCTATCCCGAATTATTACAAAATACGGGTGAGTGAGTGTTGCATCAGGGCGCACCTGTTGACCATCAATGGACATCACGCGGTCAAAGGCAAAGCGTAGGGTGTCATCACGAGACTGCTCGAGTGGGAAATCCTCCATGGGGCGAAACACCGGCACCTGCAGAGTCTCCCCCTGAGGCTCCACTGGTGCCGGCTCCCCTCTGCTGCGTCGGACGACCCCGCGTCACCGCTGACAGCAGCACACACATCACACAGCCCTAGCTGTCGTGAACGCACCCCCCTACCTTACCAGCTGCCTGGCGGAACCCCGGCCAATCAGTGCCTAAAATCAGAGGGTGCGAGAGGCGGGAGCTAACCGCAGCCTTTATTTTATGCTTTTTCCCTTGACACCGAATTTCCACGGAGACTATAGGGTACTCGTGTAAATCCCCATGCACACACCTTATAGATACCCTTGATGCTTCTAACAACGCCTCGGGTCGAACCAGGCTTTGTCGAATCATGGTCTGCATAGCCCCTGAGTCCAACAGCGCCTGGTGTTCACTCCCTTGAATCCTTACCGGAATACAGTACGCTCCGTCTGGATCGGGAGCGGAGGTGGGCGGGCCGACAACACGGACCACCTGCCCCACCTCCATGAGCGGGCACTCGCGGCGCAGGTGACCCGGTTGTCCGCACCGCCAACACCCCGGTCCGGGCGTCTGAGGAGCTCTCTGTGGGTCGTATCCCGCCGCCACTGAGCCTGGGGCTGGGGAAACAGAAAAAAAGGGTTGTTGCGGGAAAATGCGGGGGTTTGGGCACGGGGAAGGGAGGAAGAAAGGGGGGAAGGAAGGGAACGAGGAAGGGCTCTCCTGCGCGGAGCCGTGTCTGCCCGTCCTTGCTGCTGCTGCCGCTGCTGCTGCTGCTGCTGTGACTGGCCGTGGGGGTAGAGCGCCAGGTGGTCCTCCGCCAGGGTGACGGCGGCCGCCAACCCGGTCGGCCGATGGCACCTCACCCAATTCGCCGTCTCCGCCGGGAGGCCATCGATAAAACGTTCGAGGGCCACCAGCTCCACCACCTCGTCTGCTGACCGGAGTTCTGGGCGCAGCCACCGACGCGCCATGTCCAGCAGTCTCTGCGCGTATGCGAATGGTCGGTCCTCTCTGGCCAGGGCCGTCTCCCTGAACCGTCGCCGGTGTTCTTCCGGGCTGTATCCGAGACGGTCCAGGACCGCCTTTTTTAGGTTGCCGTAGACCGTCCGCGCTGTGGGGGGTAAGCTGTGTGCCGCCCGTTGTGCTTCCCCAGTCAAGAGGGGCAGGAGTCGGACGACCCACTCCTCCTCCGGCCATTTACTTGCCCTCGCGGCCACCTCAAATCCCTCCAGGAACGCCTCCGCGTCGTCCTCCGGGGTCATTTTAGGTAGATGGAGAGCCACGGGGGTTCCGGTCTGTCTCTCTCGGGAGCTGGTTTCTCCGGCAGCCGCCAGCTGCAGTAGAGCCTGGGTCTGGAGGGAAGTTTGCGCCCGCAGAGCCTCCAGCTGTTCGGCGTGCATCGCCGCCTGCCTCTCCTGCATCGCCGCCATCCCCTCCAGCATCCTCGCCAGTGCTACCACCGGTTGTGGCGTTTCCTCCTGCTCCTGGCTGTGTTCCATGTTGTCTCGTGTGTGTTTAATACTTCTCCCCCCCGCACGGGCCACCACTGTGGCATGTGAGTGCCACCCCTCCTGTTTAAACACACACACTCACGGGAGACAGTTGGTTCCTTAATTAGCACTGCCGTGCTCTTTTATTCACCAATGCGTTTTACAACACTCTGTATATACAAACGACGGTTCCGCAGCCGTCTTGTTGTCAGCCCTCCTCGCTCCAGCTTCCGGTCTTCCTTTAAAAACCCCAGGCTCACTGTTGAAAGCAATCAGAGGCAATCAGCGCAATTAAACAATTAACAATTATCGGCGCTGATTACCTCCAGCTGACAGTCGTGACGAAGGATCCGCGAGCCGCTCCTCTCACACTCTCTCTCTCTGCAGCCGACGCTCAAACCACGCCCACCCCACCACAGTGTCATTATGGAAGCCTCGCTTAGGCACAATGAATCATCGGTCACAGCATCCCCCCTGTTTACCACAAAGCGAGGAATGGGGGAAAAAAAAAAAACAAAGGACCCACACTTTTGCTCTTGTTGTGAAGTCGGTGAATGGAAGCCATTTTGAAACGAAGTGCTACTTACCGACCGGCAAAAAGATCAGTCGAGAGACATGGATCAAGCAGGACCCAACTGCTGTCAGCCATATCTGCCATTCCCAGAGATTGCACTCAGTCTTTGAAAATGTTCCACTCCGCCAGAGACAGCGCCACTAAGGAATCCAGTCAAAAACCCTCTCCAACTACTCTTAACCCCATAAGAAATACAATTGTAGGTTGTTCATTATGTAAGTGCTACTTTTTGTAATTTTCAGCTGTAACTAATCAAACTCTCTTTTCTGCAGTTTTCCCCCCCCGTGCTGTTCAGATTACATCTGACTCAATGCGGTGAAAGAAAGTGTATGCTCTGATTAAACATTAAGAAAACGTTAAAGGGCTGAAACAGGTTCAAAATGGCGATCCATTTCACAGCATGAGCACTCCAGATGACGTTCAATATTGTTATTCAATCTTCAAAATTACTTAAATTCCTCACAGACAGAACCACACAGCCAGAACAGTAAATCCTCTACACTCACAGGGAACAATGAGATTATACCTCAATGCAATTTTACATATTGGAGTATTAATTCTGAACTCCTCAAAATTCATAAAATGCAGTGGCATTATTATAAATCTTTTCAGACTGTACGCTCCATGGCAGCTGTATTTTGTAATTTGTTGGCATTTTTTTTTTCGTTTTTCAGAGGCAATCCCTTTGCCAAAGCAACTCAGCTTAATAACCACTGATATTAATTTGCTTTTGCTCTCTGCAATTATATGAACAGATGACTTCAGGCTGCCAGTTTGGCACCTAGGAATGTGAATATGTCTTCAAACCCCATTCCCTGCTGACCAAACCTAATTCCCACATCACAAACTGTAGCTTTTCAAACATCTCTGCAATATACTACCATCATTAGGGGGCCAAGCAAAAAGTGTTTATAGGATGCCTATTGCTTTTACGAGGATTATAATTATTAAGGGGCCAAGCAGCAAGGGTGCGCATGACCCTTTTTGGGCACCTTTCTGTACAAAACCAATTTGCATTGGCTCCATAAGCCCAAATTGCATTAAATTTAGCAATTTTGAAATGATACAGATGTACCCTTACATCCAACTCACACTACAGTTGTTTTTTGTTTTTGTAAAAAATGTAGTTCATCAGTTCACAAGGTTTTATTGACATGGCTAAGACAACATGGCTAAAACAGCAGCATAGCCAGAAATATTAATTTAATTGGGCATACAAAAAAATTAGGCAGGCCAAATTTCCAAGCTGGGCATTTACAATTGGGTATGGTGGTTCAGCCAAGATAAATAGCTAGGCCAGGGTACTATTTAGACGGCTGTGGCCCACCTGTGCCCACTGCTGACGTGCTCCTGCTAAAATGTAATGATGTCACATTCATTTAGGAGACGCTTTTTTCCAAAGCAACTTACGATTCAGGAGAAACAATAGGGAACCCTGGGAGTAAAGATGCAATATCATTAGTGCAAGTTGGCTGTGCTTATGCAACACCATACATTTCACTCCAGAGACAGTGTTGATCATTCCATACTATAGCTACAGACACAAACAGCATCTTAAATAAATTTGCTCTGTTGCTGAATGTAAAAGAAAGCTCCATCTCCACCTTCTTTCTCTCCTCCTCTCTTTCCTTAAATTAACCCTCATTTCCTCTCCAAGACCAAGTTGAACCCGGCGTAGAACATATGCAACAGGTTGTGATCTACTGATCCAACACAGTGGGAACCGTTGCCATAACAACCATCCACAGACTCATAGCAGAGAATGCTGTGCATGGCTGGAGTCCGAGCACGAAGACAACCATTACCTTCAAAATCCAAATCCCACAACTGTGCAGCAAAATAAGCAAGACCCTATAGCCTTTGAATAATGCTAGCCTTTCGTACAATGTGTTTTTTTTTTTTTTTGGGGGGGGGGGGGGGCAGGTACAGTAATTCCATGCTGCCAACCAGTAAATCCCCACCCCCCCCCAAGTCCCCTCTCCCCAATTCCCTGGCCTCATCTTCAGGCCCTGACCCCCAAACCGCCCTTCCTCCCCTGATCCCAGTACCACGTGCCCAGGCCTACCCTCCACCTTTTTTACTCCCATCCCTTTCACAGGTTTCAGCCCTTGCGTCAGTTTAGGTGTGAATAAGACCTAATTACATTTTTGACTTCTTTTTTTCCACTTCACCGCGGCGAAGCCTCCTCTGAGAGAACAATGCAGCGTAACGCGGCGTTTTGCTCCAGCACCGGGTCTGATTCTGTTCATTTTCTTTTCGCAAAATGGAGCCCCTCTCTGGGAACGCTCTCTTCAATGAGTCATTTGCGCAGCAAAGCTCCATTAAAACCCATGATTAAACAGATCTTCTGCCCCGATTAGCGTCCTCTGCCTCCTCCCTCAGAATGACTTATTCTGCATTATTTCTAATGTTCCTTCTCCTCCTCTGCCTGTACATGTCGTGTGATAATAAAAAAACACTTTGTTTTCTTGTTTTGGTTAATCTGTGTGCATGTGCGGGTGCGTGTGTGTAGTCTATATCTATGCACACACGCACACACGCACAATGATTAAGCAAAACAAGAAAACAAAGTGGTTTTTATTATCACACGACATGTACAGGCAGAGGAGGAGAAGGAACATTAGAAATAATGCAGATGATGATTTATATATATATATATATATATATATATATATATATATATATATATATATATATATATATAGTGGAATGTTGGTGGGCTGTTTTATTCTCAGTGTTCAAACAGATTATACATTTCCATAACATCCTCTATTCCATGTCAACCCATATTATTTCTACCTTTTAAGAATACCACAGAAGCAAGAAATTGATCTCTATGCAAGCACATTATGCAAGCACAAAACAGCATAGGCAGGCATAATGTCAGCACTTGTGCTAGAGCCCCAGCCCTTGGGCTCCCACGGTAACTAGGGAGGCACCAAGGCCATCTCAGGACGTGACATACATACATCTTCAAAAGCGAAGAATGTAAATGCATACTGCCATTGCAGAGGCTGCCCTGGATGTTTAGCGCAGATGATTTCTAGCAGAAACCCCCCCCCCCCCCATTCACCCCAACCCCTTCAAAACAAGATCGCGTAGCTGACTGTAGCACTGGAAGGTCGTTCACCAACCTCACCTTCCTCTGAAACATTTCCTGAACGTCGAACGCATTCAGCTGCTTTTTGGGCGATAGGCTCCCAGCAATAGGCTCCCAGCACGTAGGCACATTCCAAAATCGCAACAGGGGCCACGGCGGTACCGCAATCAAGCACGCCGACTTTGGGGGGCGGAGGCTGGAGTCCTCTCCCGGCGTTAATCAGATGAGATTTCCGCTAAGAGGACCGCACTCAGAGGGTGGAGAATCGCTAGAAACAAGTGCGTTAGCCGAGGCGCAATTATGAATCATTTACTATGACTCGGGTTAAAAAGGCTTTGATATCCGCGCGTCTTGCGCGCGTCCCACTTGTGCTACCTTTCTTACACTCGCGCCCCTTCATATTTAATGCGATTTCTCAGGGCAGGTAGGCAGACCGAAGAAGCGCAAGTGCTTCGCCCCGCTCGCTCTTGCGCCTCGCTAAGACGAAGCAGAGCAGCCGTAACAATTTCCTCCTGATATGAGAAGTCATGCAGTAGAGCCTCACAGCTGATAAGTGGAAACCACATTCTTCTGTACAGCGATCATGTTTTATCTCTATGCAATATTCTTTTGTACCATTGTGTTGGAATGAGATGGTAGATTAAGACTATTTAAATTTGCGTACTCTCAATTTGAGCAGTGGAATTTTCCTTTTCCTTATTTGAAGGCTATTATTGCGTCTTTTGACTCCATTTCTGCACAGCTCAGTAATAATACAAAATGATAAGGACGACCCAATTAGCATTTCTGGTATCATTCGTCATCCATTGGCTGCGCACAGATTCATCTCTTCATACTCACAAGCCCTAATGAGCCAAAGTGAGGTGGTTTCGGTCTCCTGCCAGATAAACAGCAGCCAATCCCCTGTGTAGCTAGCCGCAGGTGTTTGCCCGGATCTAAGTGTTTCGGCGAATTACCGGCGATGGCTCCCTGTCCCCGGTGAGGCTCCGTACGGTGGCGCCCCAGCACAGCGAGCGGAGCCATCAGCTCTCACGATTCCTCACAGTCTGCAATTTCTCTTCCTTTCCGAATTCACAATGTGTCACCCCCCCGAGATGACAAACAACGCCCTGAGCGCGCTCGCTTTCGTACCCTTCGCCTGTGATTCAGCGGGCCTTTGCGCCGCGTCATCCGCGTCCTTCTCTGTCCTCCGCCCGCATCCTTAATAGTCAGTGTTGCTTCGTTTGTGGGTGGCTAATTGCATGTTGAGCTTCGTCCTCGATCCACTTCGGCAGCGCAATGTTGGGCCAACAACAGCCTACCAGTCTGTTTGTGCATATCGGTGCAGCTTGCACTGAAGCAAAAAAAAATAATCATTTGAAGCCTGCTGACCATCCATCTGCACAATCCTTTTGAGGGTCACATGAGCCGGAGACCTTAGGGCCAGTTCATGGCAGGCCAAGCCGAAAGCACGCACATATGGGGATGGAACAAGAGCAGTTTCTGAAAATCCACTCACACGAGCAAGGAGACCATCTAACACACAGCATAACAAAACTATACATACAAACTTGTGTGGTACCCAGTAGAATGCAGATGCTGTATAACATCCAGAGAATCCTTTCCTTCCCTGCCAACTGCTTCATACAGTTCTTAATCCAGTTGCTGGTCATCTTCTGACTGAACTACTGCAACTCCCCCCTTGCTGTCCTCCCTGCCTCCACCACCAGACCTCTGAAGCTCATCCAGAATGCTGCAGCTCATCTGCTCTTACAAACCTCACCAGATAACCTTCTAATCTCCGTCCACTGGCTACCTATATCTGCTCACATCAAATTCGAAACCTCAGCACTACCCTATTGCGCAGGTTGAGGGAGAAGTCTGTTATATCTTCAAAAGATCATCAGACAGACTGAAAACTCGCCTCTTCAGATTGCCCCATGTCTTCCCTGACCCTTTTTGATATCCTTTATTTTTCCTCCTTCTTTTACTCATGAATAATGCTACAGGTATAGCTGTGAAAAGGTTATCTGCCTAGTGTTAAGTTCTCTACTGCTGTATATCTGGATAAGAGTGCCGGCCTTAATAATATAATATAATATTAATAATATTAATAATAATAATAATAATAATAATAATAATAATAATAATAGCCTGTGAAGTACCAAACAATAAATGGACTGTTCAACCATGTAATTTTTCACATTCAAGTTCATGATTCAAGGAACAGGGCTTGTAACCAGAAAATTGCAGGCTTGACCTCTAGGAGTTATCCTGCGACTGTATCCTTGAGCAAGGTACTTAACCTGAATTGCCTCAGTAAATATCCAGCTGCATAAATGGATAACGCCTAATCTATGTAAGTAGCCCGGGATAAGGGCATCTTCCGAGCAAATAAGTAATGTAACACCATTATATGTATACAGTAAGTTATTCTTTTTCTTGCGAGGCTGCTTATCTTCTTATGCAGCATAACAAATACATTTTTTTGGCTTTATTGGCCGTGTCATTGCAGGTGTACCGGTGCCCACACGCCGCCTGTCAGACCCGCCACATATCTATGCTAATGGGGTCGGAGGTGGAGGACTTCCGCTCTCCTAGGACCACGCCGGGCTGCGATATGATCAATGCTGCGGATGGTAAATCTGTGTAGGGAGCAGATGTAGCGTCAGCTGAGACCTGGGCCACAGCCTGACAGGCCCGTGATGGAGAGGTGACGGAGAACGAGGGGAGAGAGGGACCCGCGCCGGACCGGAGAGTGCACTGCTGCCCCCCTCTGACCGTCCCACCACAGGGGATCTGGCTCTTCAATGAACGACCATTCTGCTTGAAAACGTCCTCAACCCAAGCTCGCTACCTGCATAGGATTAGTATTGCCTTTCATGAATGTATGTACTGTATGTGTGTGTGTGTGTGTATGTATGTATGTATGTATGTGTGTATGCACGCATGCATTACATACACACACACATACACACACACACACAGCACGCGTAAAGCACTAACAGCTCAACTTTTAGAGGTGAGCAAAATCTAACATGACAGTGCCACCCCAGTGCCTGGCCTGTTGACAGAAGCTTGAGTGATGGCTCCGGCTTCTGACTGCATCTGATTGGTCAGACTGAACAATGAAGAAAAATATGGACGGCGGTTTCATTTTACTGATGAGATTGCCCCAGTAACCCGTGGTAGGGATGCCTTTGCCAACATCAATATCCACACATGCTCGCATGCGCATGCACACACACACACACACACACACACACGTCTGTCACCCACACACATAAACTTTGGACAGTTCTTCACAAAAAGCTTCCAGGCAGACTGATTTGTCACCAGTAACCCTTGTTAATAGAACAGCATGCCTTCAGTAAATTCCATCTGCATTGTTGTGAGATTCAATGCAGTTTCCTTCCGAGAGGATTGCTTAGTGAGCCATTCATGGAACACACAAGACATTGATATCCTATGATAAAGTTTACTGTACTCTATGTTACCTTAATTACCGGGAGCAATATGACTCCAATGATTTTTATGCAAGAATTATAATAATTTTAATAAAATATGAGTCTTATTGCACATGCAAAATTAATGAGGCTATGATTTTGATGCTTAATTACAGAAACAGGGAAAATGAGATTGGATACTGAAACCCCACTGTGACCCCACTTTGCTGATTATAAATGTGCAGGTTTCAGGCTGGCCAACAGAAAATAATTGATTGAATATATCAAGTCCCTCTGGCTAATTAACAAATGTTTCAGCAAAAATATTTTCAGCTCAAAGGATAGACTTGTAGAACATGTCAATGTATCTACTAAATGTTAAAATACCGTGCAGAATTGCCTAAAAGCACATTTGACAATCTAATCTTTTCAGTTTGAACTTTTGAATATTCCACGCCACCATTTTTTGAATGCCATCTCGAAATAATCTAGAAATAACATCTTATCCAGCACCGCTCTTCTCTGTCCAAGATGCGACTGCTCGGTTTTGCTATTCAAATGCAAATATGTCAAATGCTTGCATTGTGCCTTCTTCGTATCGAGTGTTAACGCATCGCTGGTTCAAATTGAGGAAGAGGGGTTTCTGGAAGCGCTTCCTTGCTATTTAGGCACCGTCGGGGTGGAAGAGGAAGGACGTGAGATCAACGCAGAAAGACTCTCAATGAAAGCCACTTCCTCCGCAGGGCTCACATGGCCCTTCACCAGCTCCTCCAGAGCCTCCACCGCAGTCGACAGAGTGCCCCCGCGTCACCCCTAGCCATCTCTACAACCGCGGGCGTCCAGATTGAATTAAACGCATCCCCATTGGTCGAGCGAGCGGAGCGGAGCCAATCGGCCGCTCCGTCTCTCCCCTCAGACTGCAGGACGCGGAACAGGAGCGCCGGTGACATCGCCTGCCCTGTGGCACACGGTCGTTGAGCATGAGCACGTACCGCCACTTACCACTTCAGTGCCCACTGTAGTGTGAGATTGGAAACTGAGCGCAGCTGATAAGTGCCTAACTACCGCCATTCGGCTACGGTAACGCAAAATCACCTTGGGTCGGGCGCTACGGGTGACTGTCAACAGAAAGGAACTCGGAGGGGAAAAAAAAAAAAAAAAAAAAGAGAGAGAAAGATGTCACAGAGGGACGAGCGAAGCACAGCGCAGCCACGTCAGCGGCCTACGGCATCATCGCCGCAACAAGGCGGAAAGCCACAGCAGGCAGAAGAGGGGAAATCCAATACGTTTGATTGTGGGCGGGACCTATCGGGTAAAAGACAATGCCATCACCTCACCGCAGCACCTCCTCCACTGCGACTCCGCAAACGAATGCTATCAAAATCGACCTGCGTGCCAGCTGCATCTACAACTGCGTGTTGAGTCAGAGCCCGGAATAAGAGGAGGCAATGAATAAGCAAGACCGCGCAGTTTGAAGCGTGGCACTAATAGATGCAACCGTAGTCGGGTCATGTCGCTGTATTTCTCTGAGACGGAACCAGGCTTGCAATTTTGGATCATGATTCTCACTCTAGCGGTGGCCACTCACTAATGACTTCAAGAAAGCAACATAATGAATCCTCTCCAGGCATCACCTTTCCCTAAACATGCATGGCACTTGTCCAAAGGGAACAAACTGAAAAAAGAGCATGCCCAGCGTCAGAACTGTCACTGAATCGATCAATAAATCAAACAACTTTTATCAATAGGTTCAGTCCCAGAACTATTACGGAATCAATCAATAAATCAAACAACTTTTATCGATGTATATTTATTTGGTAAAGCACTAGCAATCAAATCTTCAGAGAAAGTGAGTTTATATATTATGTATTGCCAGAAATAAAAAGCATATAATAACATATAATTTTAAAATAAATGAAATAAATTTTAAACTATTCCCTGACTCATATACAGTGACCTGCGTAATTCATCCTTCCATTATCTATACCTACTTATTCTGGTCACAGGGGGGTGCTGGAGCCTATCCCAGCATGTATTGGGCGAGAGGCAGAAATACACTATGGACAGGTCATCAATCTATCACCGGGTACACGCAGCATTCACTCACACGCGCATACCAACTGATGATTTGGAGTCTCCAATTAGCCTACCTGCATGTCTTTTGACTCCGGGAGGAAACTGGAATACCCGGAGGAAACCCATGCAGACACGAGGGTAACACACAAACTCCACACAGAAAGACCCAGGCCAGGATTCAAACCTGCTACCCACTGCACCACGCGGCCATGCATGATGTTTCAGACAAAGACATATTTATCTTGATTTGGCTCTGTACATTCAGATTTGCAACATGCAATGCCCATGGGGTTAAAGTACAGATTCACGGCTTTTATTAAAGGGGATTCTTACACATTTTGGTTTTACCATATATAAATGCTGGCACTTTTTATACATTACTAACCCTTCCCCAAACACCAGTTTGAGTGTTTGCTTTTGAAACAGAATTTACTTCCTTAGTTTTTGCAATGTATGCTTCTTACTTCTCATGACTTTAATTCTTCTTCTTTAGTTTTCTCTCTCCTCTGTTTTCCCATCCCTGTTGCCATTTTTATTTCCCTCTTTAACAGTAAAACTGATTGCCTGTCTGGCTGCTGATGTTTTTATTTATTTATTTATTTTATTTATTTATTTTCTTTTGTGAATTGTGAAGACTACTTGAAATGCCTGCAAGGAGACTGGTGAATTGCATTTTTGGGGACACTATCCAGTCAAAGTTTGGAAAGTGAGCATGCCTCATTTTATTCCTTTAGATTATTTTGCAGATATTCATCTTTCTATTTTTCAGAATATGTCCTGGATATCCATCTTCTCCCTGGATATTACAGCCAGCAGAAAGACTCCATCATAACACAGAGCATTGCTGTGCACACCACCCAATCCCTCCCTTTCAAGCAAAATGTCTCGCTTAAGGTTTAAGCGTCGATGTCAAACAATGGAACAGATATTGGAGAAACCAGTGTTTAGCACCAGGGGCAGGTAACCTGTCCTGAAGTGTCACAGATGGTTTGCATTATTGCTAGTGCCAAACCCTTAACTACTGCATGTATTAACTTAGATTGGATTGTATTCATTAATTATATTCATTACCTAAATTGGTTAGCTTTTTGCAGTTCACCCTAGAAGGCCTTTACTACACAGTAACTTAGGTTTATTGGGTTTAATGTATTGAGGCAGCTTGTATAGAACCGAAAGCTTGTCTGGCCACAAAAAAAAAAAACATATGGCTATAATTCATTTCCTGAAGGGCAATGGGGATATGAAGAGGACAAACATACAAAGCTCAACACCAAACCCAGATCCGGAAATGGGAATGGGCAGTGCCAGCAACCCTGTCACATAAAAGTATCACGCCCTACAGACTCCTGCCATACACGATAGCTGGGGCAATGGGATTGAGTGAGTGAGTTAATGAACAGAGCTGACCAGGCTGCAGTTGCTCAGTATTTCACTGTGCCGACAAAACTCTGCACTAAAGTTCTGATAGAGCAAAAACCAGAAACAGTTCAAGCACTCCACAACCAGGGTGGCCTACCCCCACTTATGGAACAAGTTAACAGTACTTCCATCAGTTAAGTCCTTATTGCTTATAGTTCTTATATCCTTATTGGCTAAAAAAAAATGCATTTCTAGCACGTGGAGCATATGACAAATGGCATATTATATGACAGATTACAAATATTTAGATGTTGATCTTGTGATTGCTGTGTTTGAAGCATTTTATTTCACACAGAGGAAAAAGAATAGAAAAAAAAAAACTGTGAAACTGTGAAGGACATGATGCTTGTGCATTATTTCCCAAAGCAATATAATATGAATATATTATCATCTTCACAGATCCAATAGGACGGGGAAAATCTGAAGAGCTGTAAGCCAGAACAAAAATGATCATTTTTACACTAATGCTTGGATAATAGAGCTCTTGGTCATGATAAAGGTAATTAGCCTAATTTGTTTGTATTTAAAAAGCAATTAAACAATCTGCACAGCATAATTCAAATGCAATCTGTCAAAAAGGAGATCACAGGTAACCCGCAGGGTGAAGGTGGCAGAGATCTTTCCCATTAATCTTGCTGCACCAAACGCATATTCCCCTCTCAGAAGTAGGGTCGTTTATGGCTGATTAAAAGACGGAACGAACACCCTGAATGGAGGGCCAAAAGAACGGGTTTTTTTAATATAATCAGAAGAAAGAGAGAGGAGGGGAGGAGAGCAAGAGAGAAAGGGAAGAGAAAAGGTGAGAATAGAAAAGAGCCCAGGGAATGAGCCGACACAAGTCCCATTGAGAGTGTGAATTAGCGCCTTGTTGCTCTTTTTTTGTCAGGTTCGGTTCATTACTGAATATTTCCTGAGATATTATTTTGTCCCAGTATCCATTAACTGGAGGCACAAGGGAGAATTGCTGCTGGTTTTCTCTATTAACTCGGAGGCATGTCTTGCTCCAGGAGTCAATGCTAAACAGAAACGCGCACGTGTGTGTGTGATTAACAGTGTCCAGCACCTTTCTTTTCCCCGGACGGAACGGCTTCGATAAAAGGACAATGTCGAAGTAAAAACCAGCTGCCAAAGTACATTCGGACAGTTCTTTTGCCAGGCCTTTCAAAACACTTTTCCATTAGCAGGCAGTGGACATGATGCATGAGTCATCCCACTCAGATCTCTGCGAGTATGCCTTCCGCAGTGATAACACCAGGTTATTTTGTCAGCTACCACGCAAAGCAATGGTGCCCATAACCTGCAGAGAGGCCATTTTGAAAATTCCTCATTTGTTACTTGAGCTTGATTTAAGGTATCACACCTTGTGTACATTAATTCACACCCACTGACTCACAGACAAGCACTGATCAGAATAAGGATCCTCCAGGTTAGACTTCAATTCGATTTTAGAACTTGTTGGAAAGTTCTCATGTAATACAGTGCATCCAAATCAATGTATTCATTGTATGCAGATCACAAATTGTGCCCTTTGGTCACAGGCAAGAGTAGCATTGGATCAATTGTGAAGCTGCAGGCTGTAACTCCACCCTGCATGCACACTGGCCAAAATCATAAAGGAAAGCCTAGCCTACTCTTCTCATTACCCATAATCCCTTTAGGACTGTGGCAGAAGAGCCTTAAGGTACCAGCAGCTCATAAATAATGTTCATCTCTTAACATAAACATGTTAGAGGGAGGCTGAGAATTTCCACGTATCTGTTGTCATTGCACATGCTGTGCTCATATTTGTGTTCATTAATTTGAAATGGAACCCCCATAGTTCATTTCCCCAAATGTTTTAATAAGGACTCAGCCCCTCCGATAACCTCTGTGTTTTGCTTTTCTCTTCGCTGGCCAAAAAGAACATCTGCTGCTATTTGTGTCACTTATCTTCACGGCTACTCTGTCCTTCCAGCTTGAAAAGACAGAATTGACTCTGTAAAAGAATTGTCTGTTTCTGAGACAACACAGTCTCTGCTCTAATTCAAAGCCGGCAATCAAATGTAGCCAGTGTTTCAAGGCATGCATATGTGTTTTCATTGCAAATTATACACCTGGGCCACCAGCAACTTACAGTATAGCCGAATGGAACAGTTAGCCTAGTGACTGCCTTTCAAATGTTGCCCAATAGACAGTGTCACTTGCTTCTTCAACACAGGGGGCTGTCATATAAAGAAAAGGAATAAATAAATTATGACATGTTCATGGTGAATGTACATAATGTAGAAAAATAAAATAATGATTGATCAACATTAATCAGAGGTGGCTATTCAGAGATAAACCTTTTAACCATGAAAACAGACTGTTTGAATACAAAGGTTCTATGAAACTGAGCAATGTGAAAAATAAATGCATTCTGCTTTTTCACTGCTGCCTCTCAATATTCATTTTGAGATGATTCAATGAGCAAGTATGCAATGAAAAAAGTCTAAAGAACATCACAATGGCTGAGCTTGGGGAAGAAAAAAATCACAACGGTGAAACCCAGGTGCTTTCCTTTTACAAAAAGGACCCATGGTGAACTGCTAGCACTGCATGGCAACAGACAGCTTTAAAAATAACTGTTGAATCCTTTCTAATGCCAGCATCAAAAAATAAACACATACAATACAAAATTCAGAAGCACAAGACTCAACATCACACTGATATTTGCATGCAAGTGTGCCCACCAGTTTTATGGTTATGTTGAGTTGCCGTGGTGATTTAAACGCTGCTCGTTTTTGCAGAAAACTCATCTTTATCTTCTTTGTAAACCAGAGAAGAAAGCCGTGTTAAAACAAAGCAACGGTAACTCCAGGACCATTAACTCCAGCTGCAGTGCTTAGCAGGCAATCTGTACAGTCGTACAGCATACAACAAAGACCCTCTGAATTGACTCTGTATTTACTCTTTACACAACAGCAACAATGAATGACCTGAGGCATGTGCTGGCCCAGTGTTATGTAAAGGTTCTGGGATTCTCGGTGGCTCATTCAGTAAAAGCGCAACTTGCTATGCACGAGTGAGCACCACGGTCACAGACTGAATCCAACCCGTGCCATATGGGAGGGATTCATTCGGTGGGGATAATAGTGTCCAATGCTGAAGCGACCCCGTGATGGCTGTCCAGGCACCCATGGCTTGATCCCTGCGCAAGCGTATGATTGGGTCTCCTCCACCCCTGCTCTGCACATGCTCGGCTGGTGGCTGCGGTGTGAAAAGAAGCAGCTAGCTGGCTGACACGGCATGTTTTGAAGGAGAACCGAGAGCTGTTTTTACTATCTTGAGCTGGCAGCAGGGGGTGTATATGAGCACACTTGTATACATTTTGCAAATTGAACATTTCAAATCTGGATGGGATTGAAGATGCCAGATTTTTTAAAAAAGAAGTTTCAAGCAGTTCCTCCCAATCCTTGTTAGAAAGACATGCAAAATCATTTTCTACCCTCAAAGTATTACTTTTTTGTACAGATGCACACAAGAATGTCTTGTTTTTTATCCCACTCATGCCATTTATGTTGGTAGCAATCAGCTCTGGTTGCATTTTAGTAAGCTTCATGCGTGAATATGAATGTGCTCAATTTTTCAATCATCCATCAGAACTAAATAATGATTGAAAAGTTAAATTAATTTAAGATTATTTGTACCAACTGGTACAACCCCCCACTGGGCTGCCTAGATACCTGTCAGTATTGATCAGTAATATGATCAATCATCACCCTACCATCATCATCATCTAAACAGTTATCATTATGAAAACATGAAGAATGCGCTTGAGCACTTTTGAGTGTAAGGGACAGAGACATTTCCATCATTATGTACTCGCCAAGTGTGCACTTTTGTGGTACTGTTGCACCCGTAAAATATTGTCTGCTGCTTAGATTTGTTGTTTATTTTCTATATTTTGTGCGGTTTGTGCATAACTGTCCACTGGGTTTGTTTTTGGTTTACCATGAATATTTTCCATTGGTTTAAGCTTCTGTGAAATCATGCTATGCTGAAGCAACCTTCAGTCAGACATTTCTCAAAAAAATAGAGTTTTCTGAAGAGAATTGATGTCAAAATGCTCTGCTTGGACATGTTAGCCCCTGTAAGCTATTTTTTCTCTCAAGTATGTGACATCAGCTCTCCAGAGCACCACACAATTAAAAAAAAAATTGTATAAATATATAAAAGTATAAAAAATTCCTCTCTATAGATTTGTGTTGTTGATCATATACAGAGAAGTGATTCCTTTTTGGTTTTCACACGTGACCAATTACGTAGCCATAATTCCTGAACCCAACAGATGAGAACGATCCCCAGGAAGGAAGTGAATAGTTGTGCTCCTTGTGACGCGAGCAGAAGAAACTCATTGAGGCCACAGCAAAGGCAAGCTGAGACGGAACAGGTGAAGAACATCACGGGAGGATCTGCTAAGCACACATGGCCTTTCCGAGATGAATGGTCAGAGAGAATGTTCTTCGAGATACCGATGAAAATATGTGACCTGACATATAACGGAGGCAAGATATCATTGAAGTTTTTCATTTATCCTTTTTGTCATTGTGACAATGGTTTGCAAAACGTGTTTCTTGGACCTATTTCGTCAAGGAAGCATATTTCAGAAAACGTGCATGAACCATTGGCAAGAAAACAATTTTATAAATATGATTACAAGGACAGTAATATTATCGATCATCACCCTACCACCATCATCATCTAAACGGTTAGCATTAATGAAAACACGAAGTATGCGCACTTTGGAAATTACTATCAGGCAAAACGTCTTCTTTTTTTTCTAAATAGAGCTCGTGTTGGGAGAGGACCGTATCATTACCTTGCTTGACTCAATACTTCCACCTAGCTTCCTGTCCACGGAAGACACAGGAAAGGAACAGCTGTCGGGCCAGTGATTACAGAAGGCAGAGGCTCACCTTGAAAAACAACGCCATCACTTTCCTCACAAGAAATTCGAATACACTCCCTATGGGGAAAGTTTAATTGCCTTTCTGGTTAAGAAGGTTGCCGATACAAACGCAATTAACGCTGTTTGTAGCAGCTTTGGATTGTTTAATGTCAGTGAACTCAATCACAAAGTGACGTTTCTGCGCTAAAAAAAAGGATAAAACTGATGTCTGGACAACAGCAAGCGTCATTGACGCCTATTAGAAACGAAAATAAGCGAAATCTTTCCTCGTTCGTTTCATTCATTTTCAATACCAATCAAATTAATGAGGGCTGGTGAAAGAACAATGTATTTAAGATCATTCAGCAATCCACTTACCTTCCTGTACTGCCTGAAAGGGGTTGTTGGGCTCGATAAGTTTTATGGAATGGGTAATTTTCTCGCTCTGCAAAATGTCGTCGTTGAGACTGAGGTCCGAGATGGCCAACTGGAAAACCTCATCGTCTCTTACGGCGTTTTCCTCAAATATGGCGCCTGTTGGAAGACAGATTTTTAGCATTCCATTTTCAATATACTGGGAATCTTAATTGTTCGTGTCAGAACTGGCCCATTGCAATTAGTTATTACACGCTATGAACAAGAATGTGTTACGCCAATATTCCACCTTTGATAGACTCCCCATCCTTAAGCTTCATAAACCATTCAAATTCAGGATCAGGAATCATTCACCATTCCCATGGTGGAACATGAACTGGAGTTTACTGTTGGCGACAATGTCACTGCAAAATTGATATGATTTCAGCACCACGGAGAGCTGTGTTCTCAGTGTAGCTTGCATGAAAACAGCAATAGGGTCCCGCGCTTTTTAGGCCTGCATCAATTCGTCTCTGTACACGGCCTATTTCTCGAACACGTAGCTAAGCCTACAGCGAAGTATCCAATTGTTTTGGTTGCCTCGTTTCTTCTGTAAATTAATTATAAATTAATTGCGTGAGGTAAAATGACTTTTCACCGTAGCGCAATAGTAGTCCATGATAACCAATAACCATCAGACAGACGAAACGAAAACTCCAAAAAGGTCGATATGTCCAGTGATGCATGATTTACTACTTGGAAAGAAAGAAAGAAAGATTGCTTGCATCTGGTGTAAGGGAGGAGCGGCAGGCAGAGAGGCAGGTAGGATTTTGTTGACGTATAACTTGTATACTCAACCTTGTTTTTATCAGAAATAACAACCGTATCTACATCTGCTCATTTAATTAGCCACATCTTGGATGCAGAACGTTCACTCTTGTCTTCCAATTACCATGGTTGGATGGTCATCTACAGTCTGTATCGTTACATTGCCCGGTACATAAATTCTCATCCGAATCGTCCTAGTAGCAACACAAGCTGTAGGTGCTTCGTTGTGCGTGTATGCTTATGACAGAGCTTTATTGTCGGACCTAACTTTTAATAAATAATCTCCCCCCCTCACAGAGAATGCGGGGATAAAATGAAAGCATTGGGCCTTGGAAAGCTTCTGGTTAGCTCTTCTGATGTTGCGTGAACTTGTGAGATCTGATTAATCAGTTGGCTGTGTTCCAGGTCTACTGAATGCAGTCTTGGCATTGTGAAACTAAAGTGCTTTTTTTTCTTCGGAATTCGGTTCCCCATCGCACAATCAGTTGAAACATATCACGAAATGGTTACTTTAAAACATCTTGCAATCGGCCAGGTTTAATAGGTTATTGGAACATTGCACAAAGTGTCCTATTCATATAAATGTTTATACAATACACCACTAAAGCAAGTGCCATATAGCCTACTTGCTTACTTAGAAACTGTCTTTATTAAGCAAATACTTTGGCGATTGCATATGCATAATTCCTTCATGTCAAACTACAGGTAGTCTCATCAGCTGTTGCGTTTATGACCGTTAGTCTAAAAGATTGGCAATGTATTCCCCCCCAGCAGAATCTGCCATTACCAATGATCATATAGGATAACATAGCAGTAATAGACCTATCAAGTCCAGTTCTATATAACCAGAATGGAATATTACATAACACTACCAACTAGCTTAACAAGTAGTGGGCATATGTTTAGTTTGTTGCAGGATAAAAAATGTATTGTAGACGTATTATCAAGACCGATTAAGAGTTGAGTCAATGTTATAAAAGTAGTTGTATTTTCAGGCATTGTTTTAATAGTCTCACATTCTTTTTCTGCGTAATTCAGTGAATAGCCAACACATTTGAGCACCTGTTTCCCCAGCCACCGTTAGCCATCTCTAAACAGCTATCAATTACACGCAGTCAATATCCCTGACTTCTCGCAATCAAAACACAACCGTACTTGCGGTTTATGTAGGGCTACCTCAAGTCAAGTGGTCCTGACAGAGTTACAAGAGAAGGAAACCCCGCCACAAGGCCGTTGACCAGAGACCCGTAAGATTAGACTGGACAGATGCCGACATGCAGGCAGTGAAATATTTTGACCAGTAGGCCTATCATTCTGAATGCAAGACTTCTTATAACGGTTATGACGGTTGCCCTCTCTGAGGTTTCTGGTATATCTGTTCAATAAAAGCCTGTAAATGTATCCACTGCATCCGTCAATCTGTGTGCGAACATCAAAAAGTACATAAATGCCTCAGAGGTAGTACTAGATACCAGATGAATAGCTCCGTGCTGAGGGCAATCTTCAACGAATTAATTTCCAACTATCTACCATTATTTTCTTTTCATATCATAAACTTCCTCATAACTCGCTGAAAAACGGATTCAGAGTGTAAAGCCGTTCTGTACAGTTTTATGTTCACGCAGATGATGCGCCCCGGAAAACAGAGCTGGTTCAATAATGGCATTGCATTGTAAAGCCCTGTCCTAATAGGATTTTCAATGTATGAAATCACGAATTCGCGAGAATGCCAACACTACACAGCAACATAAAACAGGACCGACAGCACTATGTATTTCCGCGAGAGCACGGAAAGAACAGTTCATTTTGATCTCGAATTCAGATCCTTGAATTATAGGCTACTGTTCTGAAATGTAACTGTAAAATAGTTATAAGAAAGTCAAAAACTGAAATACAACATGGCTATTATCGTGGAGCACTTGTCTTCTTTGTAAACAGGGCTCCCATTACCTTTCTCGATACAAGAACCACTTTGAGGATACTTTAGCCTTAAGCGTACAGTTAAATGTTTAAAAATAGGAAAGACGTGTTTGACTGCTAAGGCTAACCGATCGCTTTCAGGCCTCAGTTGATTTTAAATACGCCACCGCAATGCCGTGTGCTGTGGCAAGCCAAGCTTGGTGGTGTTTAAGAATGAGAGGCTCGCGGTCGATGCCAAGGCTACCGTTTCATTTCTGCATTGTTAAAATACTATGTTGCCCCTTTAACGACTTGTGCTATAGTAATGATATAGGAATTCCACATGTATTTAAACGTTGAAAGTAAATGCATTGGGATAAAATAGACTTGTAGGCTTTATTATATCTCACATCATAAATAATCTGTTATACGCTTTTTAATCTGTGGACCTGCGGAAGCATTTTATGAAACAAAATTATCCGGCTGCTTTGGTGTGTGTTTGCGTGCGATTGTATGTGTGTGTGTGCACGCGTGCGCGCGATGAGAGTGGCGGTCATAAATTCTAGTTTGAGAAGGGGGTGTTGGAAGGATTTGCATCAGATCAAACAGCGACATTCGTTTTCAAGGCTCATTCTCCAGAATATCGCACGATGGCAGTGGGTAAAATATAATTACCCCGTACTCACATCTAGCCTATAAGATTTCCACTTCAGTGAAAATGTGCATGGCATTGGCCCCAAACCTACATTTCGACTGCTGTCGGCTCATCGAACCCCTTTCATTTAGAAAGATTAAGCATATGATTTTACGAAACAACTACCACTTCTACTTGTGCAATTGTAAAATACCTGTTGAAATAGGAATCCCATATCCTTTCCATGCTTTACTGTTATACTGGTACTTATTCGCTCCTTGTCGCTTAGACTGCTTACTTCATAAGCAAGCCTTTATTAATATTACGCTCACGTTCAATAGAAAGTTCAAGCTTATAGGTGGGGAGGGGGAGGGGTAAAAAACCACACAGGGGGTTAGATTATCTAAGCTCTAAAATGAGTTTAAAATTCCCCTTTAGGTGAACTGCACTACATTTATTTTATAATTATTGATTTAAGAGATGCGCTTTATCTATTGACAGTGCACTTTCTTCAGTGTACTTTCAAAACTAAAGCTTTTTTAACCATTCCTGCAGTAGCTTATAGCATAGGAAACCTGATTCACTTCCACAGTTAGCAAATTGTTCAAGCCTACTGCTACTACACGAGCAAAATATTTCAGATAGACGAGGTTTAAGCTGCTGGAGGAACTACCACGGCACCAAGGATAAACGATCTTTAGATTAAAGATCTTTAGTTTCTCTAAGCCCCGCATCTATAGCCGATCTTGCTCGTACTCCCTCGTCTCCACGCATTCCTGTTAAGAATGTTTCCTGCTGTTTCGTAGCATTACAATAGATCTCCCTGTGTTATTTGATGCATTAATGGGTCATTCATCGCATATTTCCTCTTTTTCGGATTGTCTCTACCTAGGCTTCTTACCGATGTGAATGATGGAGTCCGCTCTCACTGAATTGCATTGCAATATCCAAAAAGAAAGGCATATTATGAGCAATTCCATCTCCAGTTTTTACCAAATTTGTTCATCCACGCTCCTTCGGCTGTCGGACAAATCCAAATGGAGGATGACACAAGGTAAAAAGATATTTTTAAAAAACTAATAATTGCTGACTAATAGGTGAAAAGGAAACTGGTATTCAGCATAGGAAAATAAATGACAACGTTTTTCAAAGGAAAATAAAGAATAAGTAAACGGGTTGGGAGGAAAACGGCTGGGAGAAAAGGCAGGGAAATACTGGCTGTTCAGAGGCAAGTAAAGGATCCGACGTTCGCTATCTAGCTCTCCCTCTATCCAGCGCTCACGGTGTCTGAGACATAACAAACTGCAAACTGCGGAGGAGGGACACCCCCACGCTCTTGCTCGTTCGCTCACTCTCTCTCGCTTCTCCGCACCACGTGACTGCAGAGACTTTCTATCTACACCACTGAGCTGTCCGGAGAAGCAAGGGAGAGATGGAATTCGAGCAAGCCGGAGATAGACACAGGGACAGCGGTCATCTCAAACCCCGGAGGCTGGGTCGTTCAACCAATAGAGTAATTGCGTTGGAGTCAAGCCTGATCAACTGAAATAATATTAACGGGAAATAAATACACATGGAAGAGGTAGCAAAAAAATAGCATACCTTAATGAGTAAGGAAGAGCACGAAGCAGTTAACTGCTACTGAGTGAACTCACAAAATCCCGTACTATGATATATGTAGATTAAGGAAAGTACCACAGCTTTGCTACAGCAGTTACTGAACTATAGGAATTTTAAAAGTTGCAAGCTACAAACAAAAGGAAAATGAGGAGAAATACGTGGCTACGCGTAAAATGCCTACAACTGGGGAAAGAGTTGTCCGTGCTGAGGAACAAGGATACAGTCTAGAACCGCCGAGTGGAAATACCACAGATCTTACAAGTGGAAACCAAGGAATTAGATAAATCAAATAGGAAGCGGTGCGGGAAATGGCTCAATGACAGCTGTTCTGTTGGACTCTCCAGTTTCGCTGCCTGAGTTATTGTGAACCCACTCCAAATATTATGGACTGTTGCGGCAGTGGCTATTTAGTTTCAAGAAGAGAAAGGTTGACAAGGATGGCATGCAGAACGCTGATATACTGATGACATTCTTGTGCTTTTTGAGTCACTGTTTTACATCAATGTGCAATTTTCGAGTGACAGTGGCACAGAAGAGGAGGAAGGGGAGGAAGAGGAAGTTGTCGATGATGTTGATGAGTGTGATAATATGAACAAATCATACTGTTCGTTTTTTTTTTGCGTACATCTTCGAGAAACCGTGGCGATTATTAACATATAAAATTGACGATTGCTGATACATTTGCTATACAGATTCATGTTTATTAAAACCCACCCTAAACGTGCGTGTCCAACTTTGGTCAAGTCTGAAAGCAAAACCTATATAAACATTAGACAGCAGTCTGATATAACATTGTTTTTATGTGGCCATTTCAACAGATTACTTTGCTCCTATAGAATAAAACAATTGTTCCCAAGTAGTTTATTAAAACAATGTCATTCATGTCATCGATGTAAAAACAGAGCAATAGCATAGATTGCTTCAGCTGGAAAGAATCAACTGAAAATGCAAAATAACTGTTGGGAGTATTTCCGATGTTATGTTTGAAAGAAGACTCTCAGATGGAAGACGAGAAAGAATGATATTCTTAATCTTACAATTAAAGGATATTTCTTGCGACTCTATAGAAAACGGAAATATCCCTTAATTGTTTGGCGAAGTCTATCTGGTCGCAGAATTCATTTCAGCACCGTGGGACCTTGGACAGCTCCGCTCTTCAGTCAACACACCGTTTCACTATCCATTCAAACCTGCGTGTTTTCGTGTAGTTAAATGTCCATTTTTGCACAGCCATCTGGTGGTGTTTTTCATCCTTATATATACATCATAATTCAAAATTACAACTATGTGACATTTTAGGTCTGGCCTCAGGCTCTTAGTGTAGTTGGACTATGACAACGCCTGTGTCCGAGCACGCGGATGTTCGTGTGCGCGAGCGAGTGGTCAAATGCTTTTTGGTTGCATATATGATACGGTTAATACGTGATACAACCAAGTCGTTTTTGTGTGTATGTGCTATGGCTTCTGTTAGAATGCATTACTTAGTAAATAATACAGTTCCCAATATCAAGGAAAGGAGAAAAAACAAAGGACTGACAGGCGATGCGATAGATTGAGCTATACGTCTAAATTTGCAAGAAATGTGTGTGTGCGGGTGCTTGTGCGCTGCAGCATCTACATATATTTCGTGCAAGAAAAGACCAATACATGTTCAAACGGTACTGACGTATGGTTTGAAAGTACCAGTGCATATGTAATAGTTTTTTATATATATATGGAGGCTCCTTAAAACACGCACCGCACACACGTACTATTTTCCGTGCATACAGTTCATGCCCAGTTTAAGTGGATCTTGGTCACCGGCTACCTAGCCTCCGTGCGCATCATCCGAAGTCCCTGCAGTGAATGAAACTGGATGGCTGGGCGATGTTCAATGAACGGGAAAGCGCGCCAGCAGCGGGGCGCTGGTAACAAGTGGTCCTTGCAGCTCACAGGGAAAAGGAAGGCGTGTCTGTGAACAGATTTGTAAAGCAAATGAAATGATACAAACTTCGCCAATGGTATGTTGCTAATAAACCAAAAAAAAATGTAATTAAATATATGTGCATTATGTGTTTTGTCTTACTGATAAGATGTTAAAGTGCTATGAACGCTATTCCTTCTGTCGAATTCTTTATTGAAATTATATCATTGTCTCCAAGGTAACCACAGTGCTGACCTTCATTTTGGAGCTCACAGGAGCGCCGTACTGTTTCTAATACGACAAAATTATTCAATGTGGTTATTTTGAACTGGATAAGCCTACTGACCTATAAGAAACACGGACATGCCAGGTGTACTGGTCGATGGTATCTGTTTTTTTGAATCCATCTTCATTGCAGATGCAGCTACCACAACAAATCTCATTTTAAGCAAAAGTATTTCCTGTGCCAGAAGTAGGCTACATGTTGGGTAAATGAACTATAGCCTATGTGCAAGGGGGTTATCGGAACTTAAATAGCTCAAAAGTTTTTTTTTTTTTTTTTTGGTGCGTTACATCCCTAATGAATTTAAATAATAATACATACATTACACGGGGGTGGGGGGGGGAGATTTAAGATGTGCAAGATTAAGTCAACGGATGACTGACAGGTGTTAACTGTTGCTCCGGTGTTTACTTTTGCATCGATTGTTTACACCAAAATAGGGGCAGCAGCATCTAGTTTTTGTTTTACCCTCTGATTTCATCTCTAGAGATGATGTCTTTGGGATCAGAGGGCATACACCATCATGAGGACCAGAGAACTAATGATGGCCGAAAAGCAACTGATCTGTAAGCTAAGAGGACAGAAGAATTCCTTAAGAAGGATGGCACAGAAACTGGGTACATAAAGTACAACAGTCTGGGTAGTCTTGAATAAGAAAGAAACCACTGGCGGACTCAGAAATAAACACCATACAAGCTGGCCAAGGAAGATAATTGCAGTTGATGACAGGTGAACTCAAAGAGCTGTGAAGAAAAACCTTAAAACAACAGTCAGTGACAGCACCAGTGGTCCCCCGAGGGCAGGGATGAAAATAACAAGCCACCGTACGCAGAAGAGCAGAACAGAGGCAGTGCTGCAAGATGCAAACCTCCCATCAGCAGCAAGAATCGAAAGGGCAGGTTAGAATTATCCAAAAGCACTCCGACAAGCCGGAAGAGTGCTGGAACAGTCTTATCTACAAGAGAGACCAAAATAAACTTTTACCAAAGTGATGGGAAGCCGAGTACGGAGAAAGGAAGGAACAGCTTGTGAATTGAAGCATTTCACCGCACCTGTGAATTGTGGAGGAGGTAGCGTCATGGCTTGGGCATGTATGGCTGCGTCTGCAACAGGCTCACTTGACTACATTGATCATGTAACGGAAGATGGCAGTATTAGGATGAATTCCAAAGATTACAGACAGATTTTGTCTGACTATGTGAAAAGAAATTCCTGCAAATGCATCAGCCGGCGCTTCATCTTGCAACAAGACAATGACCCCAGTCACAGACAATGGCTGGCCAAAGCAGTCTTAATCATTGGATTTAAATCCAGTTGAGCATGCATTTTGCTTGCTGAAGAGAAACTGAAGACAGACCCTCCCAAAAAAAAAAAAAAATGAACAAAAATGCCTGGAAAGGAATTTCCAAAGATACCAAACGTTTGGTGATGTCAATGGGAAGGTGGAGTTATTACATTTAAGGGCTATGAAACCAAATATTAGACTCTATTGCTTTGATTTACTTTTAATTTCATCCTTTAGCTTAGTTTTGCACAGCTGAAATTGGGGGCATCAACACAAAAACAGCAGTTTCTTTAAATGGTGAAACATGCATATGCAAATACTGTGAAATAAAAGCCGATTTTACTTCATTCATCATTTGACCTCAAATCCAAAGGCCTTAAGATTAGTGCAAAAACACATTTCACTCGACTGCTCTTTTGGAGGATACTGTGGGATTTTATTTATCCAAAAACCAACCAAAGTACTGTGCAGCTTGTCCTTCTAGGCCCAACAACAAATGCAACCAAGAGTTAAACGAGCAAAACAGATTTTTTAAAAAGATTTTTTATGAAGCACTTACTTCCCTGATTGCTGATAGTGAGTTATGTTGTGCAAGTTAATTTAAGTGATACTTTGACCCCGTGTGGTAATCTGTCCTCTGCATTTAACCCATCCTAACTACATAGGAAAAGTGGGCAGCCATAATACAGCACCTGGGGACCGACTCCAGCTATGAGGCCAGTGCCTTGGTCAAGGGTAATGACAGGAGTGCACCTAACCTCACATACGAGATTTGGGTGTGGGATGAAGGAAACCTACCCAGAGAAAACCCACGTGAGCACGGGGAGAACATGCAAACTCCAAGCAGAGAGGAAGAGAGGACCCAGACTGGAACACAAACCCAGAACCTCTTCCTTGCAAGGTGACAGTGCTAACAACTCTGACACCGTGCTGCCCTATATACCAGTATAGCAGTCACCCAAAGTGATCTCCATGATGTTTAGGGCAATTACATATTTTTTCTTTATTTGGCTCTGTACTCCACAAATTTAGATTTGTAAATCAGACTCTTTGTGATTTCTGAGCTCACCAGTGCTTTCTTTCTTCTTAATTATGCTCCAAACAGTTGATTTTGGTTAGCCTAAGGTTAGCCTGATGGCTTCCTTGACTTATTGACACAACTCTGGTCCTGGTCCAAACACCAATAACAGAATCCAAAGGCGACCAAAAGACTATAATCAAAAATAGAAACTGGAAGCTCTTGAAAGGAAGCAATTAAACATACTTGACTAATTAGAAACACCTGTGATGCCACTTGTCCCAAACATTATGATGCCCTGAAATGGTGAGACTATTTATAAAAAGCGGCGCAATTTCTACATGGTGAAACCATATATATAAACATGCTTAAATAAAAGCTGAGAATGTGCACTTTAACCACATGTGAATTGTTTGATTACAAACCTAAAATTGTGGAGTACAGAGCCAAATCAAGAAAAAAAATGCCTTTATCCCAAACATTGCGGAGCTCACAATATATCCCATCTGTCCAACATTTTAACCTACATTCCAATGAAGCCATTTTGTGGCAGAGCATATTGGTGGTAGCCACTTTAAAATAAAGGCTTTATAAACCAGCACATATAGAAATGCCACGGCTTTTTCATTGGGTCATTCTTTCTGATGCATCAAGGACCTGTGTTCCAAAGAGCAGTCTTTTGATACGAGACTTTTTTTTTTTTTTTGCTTTAAAAAAAGGAACAACATTGTGCATTTCCCTTCCCTCTCACAATTATTCTAGAATGCTCTAAAAAATAATTGTATTTAGAAGTGGTTTCAAATTGTGGTGATGCTGAGTCAAAAAGCAGCTTTTACAGACCTATAGCTTTCTGTAGCCTGGTAGAGCTCGTAAACTTTATGGTCCTTCGATGCTATCACATAATATTAGTGCAGCAGATGCAGTATTTTTATCCACAGTTTCAGTTTATTTCTATTTTTAAAGATTTAGGTTAGAGTCTCAGTAAGACATCTGATCTAAATCCTGAAGTACCAGAAGTACCCAAAGCACTACTTTACACTGGTGCTGCCCTTGAAAATATCTAAATAAATGAATGTAGAAGTGCACATTACAGTAAAAAAACACAAGACATATTGAAGAGCAGAATGCAGTGAGCTGTTATTTTAATACACAGAAATAAACTACTGCAAAGAAATCTGATTTCTGTGGATCGAGAATGAAATGTAAAATATGCATGCCATGCTGGTTAATGTACAGACAGCGGCCCGATTTATGAAGAAGTAGGAGGAGAAAGCTTATAACGTTGCCCTGTGCTTGTGAATTCAGATCCTGTGTGGCGATGAGTAATGGTCTTAAAAAGAATGCATCTGTAACAACAGCAAGGGTCATTTATTCATATTCTCGCATTTAAGATGAGTTGCACGGTATACTCTAAATACTCTTAGCGCATGTAAATGAAACATGACTTAAACCGGTTAAATCTAAGCAGTATTACACCTTTCAGTGTGTACCGCAAGGGTCTTGGCAGAGAGAGAGTGGGAATTAGTTTTATGCATTAGTTTCATGGGGGCTATGCAAGGTGTGGAAAATGCCATTTCTCACCAATGTTGATTTGCAGTCTAAACACTTGAACACAACAGCACTGGAGAGAGATGATGCTCTTTGGTTATTTGACGAGCAATCAAGACAGTACCACACCGACAGTGAGACATGGCCAATGCCACGCCCACCTCTAATTTGACATCTTAAATTGCTTTTCACAATGGTATGAGGGAATGACAGATGGTCCTAGCTTTGTGTTGTACTGTACTGGTCCTGTCTATTCTGCTCTTGTCTGCCATACAGTAACATCAGTTGCAAGCTAGAGTAGGTATGCTACTATAATGTGATTTAAGTCAGGTGTTCATGTCGTTCTGCAGGACAATGCAGCAACCGCATTGCCTGCCATGTCAAGTAATGTGCAGACCACAAGCACTCAAATCTAATTAATTATAATAAGCAGCACTACAATGGGCTGAAGAGCGAGCAGTGCATTTCTTTTATTTTAATTTTATTTTTTTTGTTGCAAGGGACAAGTTGATTTAGACAAAGACATTGTCACATTTAGCCACAGGAGGGCCACAGTTTGACCAAATGAAATATCATTAAAATGAATTAAGCGTGCATGCATGCATTATATTGTGTACAAGGTTTTTTTTTTTTTTAAACAGCAAATGTAAATCAAGCACAAGTAAACACCTGTCTCACACAAAAAAGGGAAACTTACTTTTACGTGAAATGTCACCTTGTAATCACTGTTCTGAGTGACTTCTCACTAATGTTGTTTTGTTTTTCTTTATGCATCTTACAGTACTTTGGTCCTTGGCAGAACACAATTTAGATTAATGACCATTCTCATTGCTCATATCCAAATACGTTTTTGCTTTTGTTTCCCCATCTGGGCAATCGGTGTGTATTTTCCAAACTGCAAGAGTGGAAGTATTTGGGATAAAGATAAAGAAATGTATTTATCTACATATGTCTCCAGCA
Source organism: Anguilla rostrata (assembly GCF_018555375.3). Taxonomy (NCBI): domain Eukaryota; kingdom Metazoa; phylum Chordata; class Actinopteri; order Anguilliformes; family Anguillidae; genus Anguilla; species Anguilla rostrata. The sequence continues at coordinate 13,845,331 of NC_057934.1, forward strand.
AATGCCTATTTATGAAGAAAAACATTTTCTACTAATACAACCAATACATATTATTCATGATCTTATCTTCCAAAAGCAGATGACAGACAACAGTTGTGCATTTCAAAAAGTCAGGAACAGGATCCAAGTATTTATGCAGAATGAGCAAAAATATTTGTTTTTATTTGGTTGAAAACTCTCAATTCTTACAACATATTTTCATCTCTACTATAACTTCAAACAAAATACTTGCATAGATGAGGACCAATAGGTTTTCAGGAAAGGAAATCACTAAGTCAGACCTGCATAGCCATTCAGCTCTCTAGCCAACCATTAACATATGCTATATGTACTCAACCTCTGTGCATGTGTCAGATTTGTGAGATAATATTTAATTTAAACACAGTTTGTTCCTGGTGTAGATGTCTCTTCATTAAACGACACAGTGATAGAAGATGGGAAAAAAAACAAACTGTAAACAATATGAGACGGTGGTTTTTTAATTTATTTTTCATCAACAAAGCACCATCACAGATGCTGGTGGAGTGCATACAGGTCATACTGCTAATAGAAAGTGGCACATTTAGATTTTTTTGTTCGACCTTGTTGTTTGTTTTTTCCCCCCCACTACCTGCACATTGTAAATTCAAGTCAAGAAATGTAACTGCGAGTTTCATAAATTAAAACTAAATCAATAGGCATCATCATACTAACTCTGTTCTAGTCCAAGCGCTAGTTAGACATCTTATGAAAATAAATAAAAATTAACTGTATTAAAAGCAAAGATGATGTTTTAATGTCTCAGACGCTTGGGCCTACATTAGAAACGTCAAGCTAGCCTTTGATTCCACCAGAGAGTAAGATTATTTGGACATCCTTTAAAAAGCGTAGCCCATGTACAGTAAATCTCACTGGTTGCTTTCAAGACGTTCCTTTAAGAGAGATGTGCCCACTGCCTTGATTAGCTCGGTCGGTAGCGGCCTCATGATGAGGTTCATCACGAGGCGGGGGGACGTCAATGACCTCACTGCCCAATCCAAACCCGTATAAAACAAAACTCAAAAAACACAGGTGCAAAAACACGGGTCATGCTTGGATCCTCTCGACTGTAATTATCTGATGAAGCGGCTCCTTTATAATTCTAACTGCACTCATGGCCAAATCCATGAAATTATTTATGGGAGTGAAATAGACTGCATTCATAAAATGAGTATCTGCATCAGCCAAGAGTCCTTATGATCCTCGGACTAGATTTATATTCAGTGAATGCATGATGAACACATTGGCATCTTAAGCATTAATAGTCAGCATACATCCAACATACTGCATAGCTGGTAAGGCTATTGAAAGCTTTGGAAATAAAATTGAGCAGACAATTCATAATCACAAGACAGTAAATATTTGTACTGTTAAGTACATGCAGTGTATCAAATTTGAAAGAGTGTTGACTGAGAAAAAAAAGAAGTCATTTTTGTTTATCGGGAAACATCAGTAACAGCCAGTGTGAGCTTTAATTTCATTAGATTTAATTGTGCTCATGAAATCAAAATAAAGAAAACACGATGCTTGGTTAAATGTAATGCAAGGAGAAAAAAGCAGGCATTCCAAAAGAATGGTCAGAGCAGGCCAACAGGTCTGTGCAGAGGCCTCGTGAGAAAAGGGCACACCAGAGAAACTGCTTTAGGACACCCAGTTATTGTACAAAATATATTTTACCAAAGTGAACGAATGAAAATGAATGATAGCAACAATACAAATGCTATTTTTCAAAAATCAAATCAAAGGGGCACATCGGGCAAAAGGGGCAGGTGCCCGGGCACCCAGAGCCATGCCAAACCACCCACTCGCCCCCTGCACCAGCCAACCAACAGCGAAGAGGCCACAGTGAACAATGAGAACATTTGAGTATAAAATACTGTTTTAATTAAGCAAACATTTTAGTGTCCATTTCCACTGGGCGTGAATGGCCGAACACCCACCACCATACGCACACCCCAGCAATTACCCATCTGTTGGCTCTGTGTCCCTGCCACTTGTGTACGCTGGGACCAGGCCCCAGACCCACAACACACAATCACACAAGTTCAAAGTTATTTATAGCATAGGATATCCCGGCATGTTTACAGCTGATGGCTTGCCCAACATTATTGAAGACAGAAAACCTTGTCAGCCCCCAATTGCAAACTAATTACCGCTGCCCTGCTTTACCAGTTCAGTGGCTCCCTCTGGTACTGGCTGAGGCACACTGCAACATAACCCACAGCTATCCCCCCCACCTTTGTACCAAGGAAACCAGCACTGCACTCCATACCCACACAGTCCCACTCTGAGCTGTCCTCTCTCCTAACCTCCTCTCTGTATGGGGTCCCTGTAGCACTAAAACGTACACACAAATTGGCAAACATGCAATGCAAACAGAGTCCTGGAGGGCATAGGGTCTTGGCTCTGCCACCAGCTGATATCACCAAAGAAAAAAAAAAAAAAAAAGCCCAATCAAGGGAGTGAACACTGCATGTAGTTTAAGTTGCAGCACGGAGTACTCACCTACATTTTATAGAGAAAAAGCATTCTGTAGCCGAAGGTAGTCCACATTGGTGCATGTTCCTACAGCTGCAGCTCAGTCCCTGATGACATCATTGACATGTAGATCACTCCTCAACATGATCATTTCCCCTTTGTTCTCCTGGCTGCCCTTGCACCATGCGGGAGTAACCATAAATGTAACCAGACACCAAACTTAAATTCTGTGCATACTGCCACTCTGCCATGTTTAACATTTCAATTGAACTAACCACTTGTAAGCCTCCAGTTGATATGTTCTGAGTAAGGACCCACACGCAGACCAGGGAAATCCAAAAAAACGTTGTCTCTAATCAGTCCGAGGTTCGAAGCCAGGTAATCAGAGAGAGGACGGTGCCGAATCGAGTTTCCAAAAGAATAGTGAAAAGACAGGCAAAAAATCAAAAACCAGGAGATCAGAATGGCAAAAGTACTAAGGGACAGGCAAAAGAGAAGTCAAGGCAAAGCGAAGGTCGAACCAGAAGCAAACAAAACCAAAAGGGGCAGGCAAACTCGAAGTCGGGCAAAGGGGTGTCGCAGGAATCTCGATAGACAAAGGCTTACAAATAATCGGCACAATGAATACGATCAACGTTCTGACTCTGAGCTGGTGGAAAAGACTGACATTTATACACTGGGGAAGGTAACAATCAAGGAGGGGTTAAGTGAGTGAGGGAGGAGTAACAAACAACATCCAGGTGAAGAACATTAGGAAAACTAATTCAATGACAGGGGACTGACAAAACGCGGACTGGAATCACATAGACAACAATGATAATAGACGGCCTGGGTGAAGCAGGTAAACACGTGCAGAGAGAGAGAGGTGCAGTTAGAGCAAGAGACAGGTGCAGGCAATTGCAGAACTCAGTGTTAGAGCAGGCTAGAAAGAAAAGGGGCGGAGCTACAGCGCAGCATGGAAAAGGGGAGACTGGTTAATGTATTAGTATAGTGATCTAAACTATCAAAAACCCAAAACTAGTGTGT